>NC_050199.1:4284358-4513853 GCF_004126475.2 Phyllostomus discolor
AGATACTGTTGAAATCATAGGCTTCTACAGTGCTCTAACTGAGTGACTGAAAACAATATTGACTCTCAACCTCATGAAGCTATCTGACTTGGGGACCAAAGAAATGTGTGTCTAGACCCTGGAAACACTGTGTTGGAGGTACTGAAGACATGCTGTGTCTCAGTCTCCTGCAGCTCTTGATAAAGGGACTGAGGACACCATTGAGTATCATCCTTCTGCAGTCCTCTCATGGAGGGCAGAAGACACCACTGTGTTGCAGCCTCCTGCAGCACACCAATATGAAGAATGAAGACACCATTGTCTCAGCCCTCTGTAGCATTATGATAGAGGTACTGAAGACACTGTTGATTCTGACTCCTAGTGAACAAGGAAAGACTGCACACAACATTGGGTCATAGCCTAGTGAATTAAGTAATTAAGTAATTAAGACACCGTTGGATCTCAGCCTCCTGAAGACCTTTAAAGGAGGGCTGTAGATGATGTTAGGCCTCAGTCTCCTGCAGCCCTTTGTTGGAAAAACTGGAGAGAGAATTGGGCCTCAGCCCCCTGCAGATCTCTCTTATAGTGGGATGCAAAAACAAAAACAAAAGAAAAAACCCACACATGTTTCTCAGCCTCCTGCAGTGCTCTTATAGAGGGCCTTATGACAACACTGTGTGTGATATCACTGCAGCATTCTTATGGGGGCAGAAGACACTCTTGGTCTCATCCTCATGCAGTTCTCTGAGGGAATGTCTGAAGACACTATTTGGACACAGTCTCCTGCAGTTCTCTGTCAGAAGATCTGAGGACACTTTAAGGTCTTAGTCTCCTGGACTGTTCTGAATGAAATACTGATGTCCTCATTGAGTCACAGTCTGCTGCAGCACTGTGGTGGACAGTCTGAGGACACTGTTTGGGTACAACCACATAAGTACTGAGTCAGAAGGACTGAAGACACCTGGGTATCAATCTTGAGAAGTGCTGTGAGGAATGGACTGATCTACTGGTATTTCTGATCTTCCTCCAAGGAAAGAAGCTCTGAGAGATGTACTGAGATCCATAGGGACTCATCCACCTGCAGCATGCTGATGGAGGGACTACAGACACATTTGGGTGTCTGCCTCAAGCAGGGTTCTGAAGGAGGGAAGGAAGGCTAAAATGGGTCACAGCCTCAAGCACCACTGGGATGGAAGGCCTGAAGACTCAAATGATTCTCAACCACTTCCAGCACTCTGGTGACAGGACAAAAGTCGCCCTTCATTCTGAGACTAAAAGAATTCACATGGATCAATTTAAGACACATATTGTCTAAACCTCCCACTAGCACTCAAGCGAAAGTATTGAAGACATTGTTCTGTTTCAGCATCCCACAGCCATCAGAACGATGTACTAAGACACTAAAGTTTCCAAGCCTCATGCAGCCCATATTTGGGAGGAAGGAAGTCATTGTTGGGGCTCAAGCTCCTACTTTCTCAGCAGGATAGACGGCAGACAAGGTTGGTTTCAACCATCTTCAGCACTCTGAGCGAGTGAACACAATCTTGAGTTTAACTACCACAGCTCTTGGAAAGAACAAAACATATTTAAGGGCCTCAGTCTCAGCCAGAACTGTTGTGGACAAACTGAAAGCATTATCGGGCCTATTCATCATTCCTTCTAATCATTGGACTGTTTACAACACATTGGTGTCAACGTCCTGAAGCGCTGAGGTTCTAGTTGGAGGGAATGAAGAAACCCTGCATCTTAGTCTCTTCAAGCAATCTGGTGGAGGGACTGAAGTGTTTCTTAGGTCTTGGCCTTCTGCAGCTTGGCCGCTCTGACAGAGGCACAGAACTCAACTTTGGGACTGAGACTTTTCCAGCAATCTGATGGAGGGAATGAAGGATCACTGAGATATAGATGCCTCCACCACTCGGGTAGCCAGACTAGAGACAACACAGGCCCTCAGGTGCTTGGAACATACTGACCGGAGGTCCAAAGGAGCCATAGTTATTAGCCTGCTGCAGCGATCTGATGAATGTACTGTAGACACCACAGTGTTTCATCCTCTTCAAGAGTGGTGATGGAAGGACTGAAGACACATTTGGGTCACACACTCCTGCACGATCTGTTGGAGGGACTGAGTGCTGTTGCATCTCAACATCCAGTAGTTCTCTGACACAGGGAGAGTGCTAAGCTTTGGCATTCAGCCTCATGCAGAGCTCTGGTGGAAGAACAGAAGGCACTTGAACTCAACCTACTGCAGCACTTGGTGGGTGGAGCTGAACACATTGTTGACTCTCAGCCTTCAACAGTGCTTTTAGGAGGTTCTGCTGAAAGAGGTAGACCTCCTCTCATACAGGCGTCTACCAATAGGATGAAGGCACCATTGGGTTTCAGCCTCCTGTAGTCCTCTAAAGGTGTGAACAAAGAAAATGTTCAGCTGAATGCCTGCTGCATTCTGATGGAAGTATGGAAATCACCATTTGTTCTCCTTCTACTACAGCGCTCTGATGAAGTACTGAAGAAATTGTTGGGTCTCCACATCCTGAGCTCTATGGTGGAAGTACCAAAGACACCTTTGGATGTTAGCCACCTGCATCACTTTAATTAAGGGGATGGAAAAAACAATTGATCTCTCCTCTGACAGTGCTCTGTAGCAGAACCTGAAGACACTGTTAGATCAAGCCTACTGCAGCACCTTCATGAGGGACTGAAGAAACCATTTGGTTTCAAGCTCCTACTTCTCAGCAGAATAGACTCCACAGAGGTACTGGAGTCACCATAGGATAGACTCCTGCAACACACCTTCTAAGGAATCTGAGGCACTGTAGGGAATCAGCCTCCTCGAGCACTCCAGTGGAGGGACTGAGATATCATTGATTTTCAGCCTCCTGCCCTGCTTTGATGGAGAGAATTGAGACAACTTTGCATGTCATCCTGCTGTTGTGCTCTGATAGAGGGACTAAAGGCACTGTTGGTTCACAGATCCCTGCAGAGCTTTGATAGAGGGACAGATGATACCATGGTGTCTTATCCAATTGCAGGGTTCAGAGAGAAGGAGTGAGAAATGGTTGTGTCTCTTCCTCCCAACATGCTCTGATAGACTGATGGAAAACATTGTTGGGTGACCCTCTCCTGCAGTGTAATGATGTGAAAAGAAGACACTTAAGGTCTCAGGCTCCTGCAGCGCTCTGATATAGGAGTCAACAATCTTTGGTACTCTACATCCTCCAGTGCACTGAAGAACAACCACAGACTTTTGGATCTCAACAAACTGCTGCTCTGTATGGGAGGATAGGCTCTACAGCATCAAACCTCCTGTGTTCTACTGGTATTGACTGTGGACAAGTCAGTTCTGAGAAGTACTGAGACTGGGTTAAGTCTCAGCCTCCTGCAGCTATCTGAGAAAGACATGAAGAAATCATTGAGTGTCTGCCCGCTATGGCACATTATTCGTTAATATAAGGCAACATTGGGAGTTATGACCCTGCGATGTTCTGATGGGAAGACTGGAAACATCACATGTGTAGTACTCTTGCCTCACTCTGTTAAATGGGCTAAAGACAACATGAGGTCTCAAGCTCCTGCAGCACTTTCTGGATTAAAGAAGAAAATGGATCTCTACATCCAGCAGTATTCTGATGGAGCGGCTAAATACACTACTACATCCCAACTCCAGAGTACAGCAATGAAGGAACTGAACACCCTTGGGTCTCTACCTCTTTCAGTACATTATTGGAAGAACTGAAGACACCTTGCAGTCTCTGCATCCTGTAACATCCTGAAAGGGGTTGAAGACACGTTGTTGCTCATGTTCCTGCTGCACACTGACATAGGGAGTGAGCATGGCCTTCATTCTCTGCCTCCTGGAGGGCTTTGAGGAGGGACAGCATAAAACATGGTCACTTGGCCCCCTGCATCAACTCAAAGGACATCTGAATGCACTGTTGGATCTCAGCCTCGTGTAATCCTCAAACAATAGAACTGAAGAAAACATTATCTCACAACCCTGCTGTACTTGAGGGAAGTATTGAAGACAACGTTTATTCTAACTCTACTCACACTGCCACACTCTGATGAGGAGCTGAAGAAATGGTTCGGTGTCAGCCCTTGTCTCACTCTGACAGAGTAACTGAAGACAAAATTGGAACTCTGCCTTCTGCGGAGGTCTGATGGAGAAACTGAAGACACTGTTGTTTCACAGACTGATACAGCACTCTGATGGAGTGAGTGAAACAACTTTGGTTGTTAGCCTCCTTTCTTGTTGTAATGGAGAGACTGGACACAACAGTGGGTCTCAGCATCTGGAAGTACTTTGTGTGATGGACATAAGACTCATATGGGTCTCAGCCTCTGGCAGCACTCAGATGGAATGCCTGAGGCACCATTCTGTATCAGACTCCTGCAGTTCCCTCATGTAGGGACTGTTGACTACCTTGGGTCCCAGCTCCCTGCAGGGCTCTAAGGAGGGATTGAAAAGTATATTGGGTCAAACTCCCATTTGAAGTGCTTGGATTAAGCAGGTGTGGGCACCATTGAATCTCAGCCTCTAGTAGACCTCTAACCGAGGGTCTGAGGACAACATTTGGATTCAGCCTCCTCAGTGTGATAATGAACAAAATATCGACACCTTTGTTTCTCAGCTCCCTCAGCACTCACACAGAAGAAATGAGGACATCAATGAGACCCAGCCTCCTGAATCTTTTGACAGGGTAACTGAAGTCGATACTACATCTCACCTTCCAACAGAGCTCTGAAGAATGCCTAAAGACACCTGGTTTTCAATTCTTTGCAATGATCCAACATAGGTACTGCAGAGACAACTGGGTCTCAGCTTCCTCCAGGGGTGTGAGGGAGGAACTGAAGACACCATTGAATCCACTGACTTGCAGCGTTTTCTTGGAGCATCGGAGACACCATTGCACATCAGCTTCCTGCAGCAGTTAAAAGGCTGGACTGAAACCAATCCTGCTCTTAGACTTTCTGTGGCAGTATGATGGAGGGACAAAAGAAGTCCTGGGACTTAGCCATCTGCAGTGCTCTGAAAGAGACAGTGATGGAAGGATATTTGCTCAATGACTGAAAGAGACGTTTGGGTCTCAACCTCATGTAGTGCATTGACATATAGAGACAGAACACAGCTGTGTGACCTGCCTCCTACAGCACTATGAAGGAGGCACTGAAGGCACCTTTGGTCCTCAGCCCCTGGAGCACTCTGATCACTGGACTACAGATAACTTAGTGTGTAATCTTCATGAAGCACTCTGACTGAGAGTCTAGAAGGCCATGTTGGGTCTTGTCCCCTAGTGGCACTCAGATGGGCTGAAGACACTATAGATTCTCTTTCTCCTGCAGCACGCTGATTGAGTGATTGAAGGCTATGCTGGGTCTCAGCCATCTGCAGCAGTGAAGAAGGGACTGAAGACTGCTGTTAACACTGGGACTTACAGATAAGACACCACTGTGTCGTCTTATCATGCTGCTGTGCTCTAACGATATACTGGAGACAACTCTGGGTCTCAGCCTACTTCAGCACTCAGAAAGAGAGTCTGAAGACACCACTGGAAGTAACACAGACACAGTGCTCACACAGGGTGTCTAAAGACACTGGGGTATCAGCTCTACAATGCTCTGATGAAGGGACTGAGGACACTTTTAGTTCCCATGTCTTGTAGCACTATGTCTTAGAGACTAAAAATATTGTTCTATCACATTCTACTTCACACTGGTGTTGAGGAACAGAAGGCACAGTGATTCTTAGCCTTGTGCAGCATACTGATGAAGGACTGAAGTCACTATTTGGTCTCACCCACATGCTTAGCTCTGGCAGAGACACTGAAGACAATGTTCCATCTCAGACAATGTTTCATCTTCATGAAGAGACTGAAGATAGCATTGTGTCTCAACCATCTCCAGTGATCTATGAGAAGAAATAAAGACACCATTTGTTCTCAGGTTCATGCAATGCTCTGTCCTAGGGACAAAAAAAGCTATTGGTTCTTTAGTGGCTGCAGCGACCTATTGCAGGGATCATTTTTTTTTTCCAGACATCTGCAGTGCTGCAATTGATGGGACAGAGGTCAGAGTGGCATGCAGCCTTCTGCAGTGCTATGATGGAGGTCCTGAAGGCACCATTCGATCACATACTCCTGCTGAGCTATGACTGTGGGACCAGAGACCATATGGTTTCCCAGCCCCTGGAGTGCACTGAGAGAGTATTGGAGACAGTTTTGTTTCACCTTTTCAGCGACCTGACAGAGGTACTGGAGACACAGTTGGTTCCCAGCATCCTTAAAAATCAGATGGAAGGCATGAAGACATTACTGGGTCTCAGCTTCTTGCAATCCTCTGATGGAAACACTAAAAACACTGTTGTGTCTCAGCTTCTCACAGCACTCTTATGGGTTGTACGTAGGCACATAGGTCTTAGCCTCATTCAGTGTTCTGATGAAGGGACAGAAGACACCATTGAGTATCAGCTTCCTTCACTGGTCCACGATGGCTGAAGACAGTACTGCTTCTCAGGATCCCACAGCACTCTCTCAGTGGGCCCTAAGACACCACTGGTTCTCACCTGCTGTAGCATTCTAATGCTTTGGACTGAAGACACCATTCAGCCTTAGACTTCTCCAGCATTTTGCACAGGTTCACCCAGCACTCTCTCCCAGGGATCTGAGACCATTTGTATCTCTGCCACATGCAGCGATGTAGATGAGGTCCTGAAGGTACCATTTGGTTTTAGACATCTGCACAGCTGTGATGAATGGGACTCACATCACTGTGGCTCACAGCCTTGCAGGGCTCAGATACAATGAAGACACTCTCGGAGCCCACTGCAATGCTGACAGAGCATTGAATGTGGGTCTGAGTCTTTCTACTCCAGCAACTGATCGAGAGACTTAAAGCAGCATTAGTTCTAAGTCTCCTGCAGCACTATGATGTGGGTCAGGAAGGCACTGTTCTGCCTCCCTCTCCTAATGGGCTATGGCGAAATGACCAGAGACCATATATTTGTTCAACATCCTGGGGTGTGCTGAGAGAGTTACTGGAAACTGCTGGGTTTCAATTCTCGCAGTGATCTAATGGAGGTACTGGAGACACAGTTGGTTCCCAGCCTCATTCAGAACTCAGATGGAGAAATGAAGACATCACTTTGTCTCAGCCTCTTGCAATGCTCCGATGGAAGCAATGAAGACACCTTTGTGTCTAATCCTTTCACAGGTGATGTGAAGACATGTTGGTCTCAGTTCCTTCAATGTTATGATGAAGGGACTGATGACACCATTGGGGTCAGCTTCCTTGAGTGGTCTATGCTGGCCCGAAGGCACCGCTGCTTCTCAGTATTCTACAGCTCTCTCTCTCTTTTGGCCCTAAAACACCATTTGTTCTCATCCCTCTGCAACTGGCTAATGGTTTGGACTGAAGACACCATTCAGCCATAGACTTCTGCAGCACTCTGTGCAGGGTCTGAATACACCATGGCTCTTATCCTCTTGTAGCACTCTGAGGGAGGGACTGCAAGGGCTAAGCCCTCTGAAGTGTTCTGACAGAGGGAGTGAAGACATTTTTGTGTCACAGCACCCTCATCAGCACCCTGAGTCCTGTAATGAAGACACTGTTGGATCTCAGCCTACTACAGTGCTCTAGTAAAAGGACTGTAGACAATATTGGTTGCCATTCTCATGTTAAGTGCTGATGGAGGTACTGAAGTCACAGTAGGACCCAGGCCCCTGAATCCTCTGACAAAGGTATTGCAGGCACTGTTTATCCTCAGCCATGTGCAGCGCTCTGGTGGGGAGAAGGAGACATCATTGTGTCTCACTCTTCTGCAGTGAAGTGAGGTAGGTGCAGTTGACAAGATGGCATCTCAGCCTCCCGCAAGGCTCTCTTGGAAGGGCTAAAGTCTACTTGGGGTGCCAGGCTTCTGCAGGGCTGAGATTAAGGAACTGAAGGGAGCATTACTTCTCAGCTTCCTGCACTGCTCTGCATGACACAATGAAGTCAACATTTGTTCACAGCCTCTTTTAAGAAATATGTTTTACTGATTATGCTATTACAGTTGTCTCATTTCCCCCCTTCATTCCCCTCTCCACCCTCCATACCCTCTCCCACCCACAGCCCCCTCCTTTAGTTCATGTCCATGTGTCACAAGTTCTTTAGCCTCTACATTTCCCATAGTATTCTTGCCCCCCCCCCTGTCTATTTTCTACCTACCATCTATGCTACTTATTCTCTGTACCTTTTCCCCCTCTCTCCTCCTCCCACTCTCCTGTTGCTAACCACAGCCTCGTGCATTGCTCTGATGAGGGACTGAAGTCACCATTTGGTGAGACTTCTGCACTTTCCATTTGGTTGGTCTGAAGACTGTGAGCATATTCTACTCCTTCAGAAATCTGGAGGAGGAACAGAAGCCTCTGTTGTGTCTCAGCCCCCTGAAGCTTTGCCTCTCTGACAGAGGCACAGAACTAAGCTTTGGGACTCAGTGTTTTCCAGCAAAGTGATGGAGGGAGTGAAGGTACACATGGATGTAGCTGCCTGTGGCACTCTGGTAGCCAGACTGGAGACACCACAGGGTCTGAAGTTCCTGAACCACAGTGACTGAAGTTCTTAAGGAGCCTTCTGTTCTCAGATGCAGTGGGCTGATGGAAGCAGTGAAGACACAATAGGTACTCATCCTCCAGAACAGCACTGATGGGAGTTCTAAAGACAGTTTGGTCTCGACCTCCTACACACCCTATCCGAAGGACTGAGGACTGTTGCTTCTCAACATTCAGATGATCTGTCACAGGCAGGGTACTCAGCTTTGGTGCTCAGCCTTGTAGAGAGCTCGGGTGGAAGGACTGAAGACTCTCTTGGTCTCAGCCTATTGTAGCACTCTGTAGGTGGAACTGAACACTTTTCATTCTCAGCCTTCCACAATGCTCCTCAGGGGTACTGCAGAAAGAGTTTTGTCCGCCTGTGGCACTCTGGTAGCCAGACTGGAGACACCACAGGGTCTAAAGTTCCTGAACCACAGCGACCGACCAAAATTCTTAAGGCGCTGTTAGCTCTCAGCTGCAGTGGCCTGATGGAAGCAGTGTAGACAATATAGGTACTCATACTCCAGAACACTGATGGGAGTTCGGAGTTCTCTACCAGGAGGATGAAGGCAAAATTGGTTCTCAGCCTCCTGTAGCCCTCTTAAGGACAGGCTGAGAAAAACATCCCCTCTCAGGCTCCTGCTGCACTCTGATGGAAGTATGGAAATTGCTATTTGTTCTCATTCAACTACAGTGTTCTGCTGAAGTAGTGAAGAAATTGTTGTGTTCCACATGCTGAATGCTCTGATGGTAGTACTGAAGACGCCTCTGTGTGTCAGCCAGCTGCATCACCTCAATTAAGCAGCTGAAGCCAACACTGGTTCACCCATGGCAGTGCTCCATAGCAGGGACTGAAGACACTGTTGTTCCTCAACCTGCTACAGAGCCTGCATGAGGGACTGAAGAAAACATTCAACCCAGCCTCCTGCAGCACTCCAACAGTGGTAGTGAACTCACCATAGGATCTCAGCCTCTTGTAACACACTTTCTAACGAATCTAAGACACTGTGAGGAATCTGCCTACTCCACCAGGCTGGTGGAGGAACTGAGATGTCATTGGTCCCTCGGCATCCTGCACCACTCTGATAGGAGAGAATGAAGATGATTTGCATCTTAACCTCCTGATGTGCTCTGATGGAGGCACTGAAGACACTTGATTTACAGGACTACTGCAGAGCTCTTTTAGAGGGAATGATGACACTGCAGTGTGTTCATCCAATTGCAGCACTCTGATGGAGGGATTGGAGATGCCATTAATCTCAGGCTCCTACAGACCACTGATAGAGACTGAATACTTAATGGTACTTGACTTTCTGAAGCTTTCTGATGGATGGGCTGAGATAGGTTTGTTTCTCATCCTCCACCCAAGCTCTCATGGATTGAGGAAAAACATTGCTGGGTTGAAGCATCCTGCAGCACTCTGATATAGAGCTGAAGACATTTTTGGTACTCTGTCTCCTGCGCCACACTGAAAAACAGCAATAGACATCTTTGGGTCATCAAGCAACTGCAGCACTCTGTGGTAGGATAATACAACATGGCATCAAACCTCCTGTTGTTCTACAAGTAAAACAGTAGACAAAATTAAGTCTCAGCCTCCTGCAGCTACCTGAAAAAGAGACTGAAGAAATCATTGGGTCTCTGTCTCCTACGGCACACTAATGGAGTGATCTAAGGTAACATTGGGAGTTATGTTCCTGTAATGTCTGATGGGGAGACCAAAAACACCATGTATGTCATCTTCATGCAGCACTCTATTGAGGACCTCAAGACAACATGGGTTCTCAAGCTTCTGCAGTGCTCTGAGGTAATTAAGAAGACACCGATGGTTCTCCATCTCCTGCAGTATTCTCATGGAGGGACTGAATATGCCGTTGCATCTCACCTCTTGCAGTACAGCAATGAAGGTACTAACACCCTCGGTTCTCTATGTCTTTCGATACATTGTTGGAAGGACTGAAGACACATTCAGTCTCTGCATCTTGCAGCATCCTAAAGTGTGTTGAAGATGCCTTGGTGATCAGCTTCCTGCCATGCACTGATGGAGGAACTGAAGACACCATTATTCTGTCACAGCCTGGTACAGCTCTCTGATGGAGTGGAGGCAACTTTGTTTTTTGCCTCCTTTCGTGCTGCAATAGGGGGTCTGCACAAACTGTGGGTCTCCACATCCTGCTGCATTCAGTGCGATGAACGTAAGACTCAGATGGTTCTCAGCACTGGCAGCACTCAGACAGAAGGTCTGAGGCAACATTGAGTATCAAACTCTTGCAGCACTCTGATATAGGGACTGAAGTCTATGTTTTGTTGCAGCCTCCTGTAGTGCTGCGATGGAGGAATTGAAGATTATATTGAGTCAAGCCTTCTGAAGCACTGGGATTAAGTGACTGTGGGGTTCCACTGAATCTCAGCTTTTTGCAGTGCTCTAATGGAGGGTCTGTGGACACCTTTGGGTCTCAGCCTCTCCAGGGTGATTAAGAGAACAACAGTGGATACCATTGGTTCTCAGCTTCACTCAGCACACACACAGAGGAAGTGAAGACATTGCTGAGACTCAGCCACCTGAACCTCTTAACTGTGGGACTGAAGACACAACTGCATCTCGGGCTCCCACAGAGCTCTGATGGGGAGCCTGGGGATACATGGGTCCCAGCCTTTTGCAATGCTCAGACAATGGAATAGAAGAGACCACTGGGTCTCAGCTTTCTTCAGAGGTTGAAAGGAGGGACTGAAGTCACCATTGATATCACTGTCCTGCAGCACTCTCTGTTGGATTACCTGAGACAATATTGTGTCTCAGCTTCAGAAGGCAGGACTGAAGACAACCTCTCTGCTCTCAGACTCTATGGCAGTATGATAGAGTGACCAAAGACACTCTGGGTCTTAGCCTTCTGTAGCACTCTGATGGAGACTGTGAAAACACTTTTGGGTCTCACCTCCTGTAGCATGCTGACCTAGGGAAATAATGCAACTGTGTGAACCAGTCTCCTCCTCCAGCATATGAAGGAAGAATGGAAGGCTTGTTTGAGCCTTAGATCCAGGTAGCATTCTTATCACTTGGCTACAGACAACATTGTGTAATCCTCATGCATCACTCCGAGAGACTGAAGACCTCATTGGGTCTAGGCTATTAGCAGCATTCTGATGAAGGACTGAAGACCCCATACGGTCTCACCCTTTTTCAGCATGCCAATTGAGTGAGTGGAGACTAGGTTGGGTCTCGGCCTTCTGCAGGCTGTAGAGGAGGAATTGAAGACAAGAGCAGCACCGAGATTCAGGGTATGAAGGCACCAGTATTTCTTATCTTTCTGCAGTGCTCTTACAGTTGACTGCTGAAAACTTTATATCTCAGCCAACTTCACCTTTCAGAATGACGGGCTGAACACACCATCGGGAGCCACACTACCACAGGACTCACATGTGTGTGTCTGAAGACCTTGGAGAATCAGCTCTGCAATACTCTGATGAAGGGACCAAAAAAATGTTCGTTCTCAAATCCTGAAGCACTGTGTCTTAGGGACTGGAGACATTGTTTTGTCACAGCTTGCTACAGCACTGGGATTGAGTGACAGAAGACACAGTGGATCTCAGCCTCAAGCCAAGAACTGATGAGGGACTGAAGTCCCTGGAGTCTCCAGTGGAGACACTGAAGATACTGTTTCATCTCAGTCTCCTGCAGCACTCCAATGGTTGAAGTGAAGACAAAGCTGTATTTCACCCCACAGTTACCTGACAGAGGGAATGAAGACACCTGTGTTTCTCAGCCTCCTGCAGTGCACTCAGTAGGGGATGAATGAACCACTTATCTCAGCCTCCAAAGCTCCTGATGGAGGGCCTGAAGACCCCATTGAGTCTCAACACCCTGCAGCACTCTAACGATGGGAGTGAAGACAGCATTTGGTATTAGTTTCCTTCAGGGTTTTTTTGATGGAAGTGCTGAAGACACCCTGGTGCCTGTGGCTCATGCAGCAATCTGATTGAAGTATTGTAGCGCCATGGGGTCCAAATCTCCTATGGCATTTGAAGGAAAGCTGAGACACCAGGGGTCTCTGTCTCCTACAGGACTGAGTTAGGATGAATGAAGACACTGAGTCTCAGTCTCCTCAAAGCTGGGATGAAGGGACTGAGACTCTATTGTGTTTCAGCTATCTCCAGGGATCTAAGAGAGGGACTGAAGACACAGTTTTCAGGTTCATGCAGCGTTCTGTCCTAGGGACCTAAGACACCATTAGGTCTCTGCTTTCTGCAGCATTGAAGGTACTGAAGGTACCATTTAGTTTAGACATCTGCAGCTCTGGAATGGATGGGATGAAGAGCACCATTGAATGCAGCCTACTAAAAGGTTCAGTTATCCCTACTAAGGCAGGTCTGAAGACACTCTCAGAGACTCCTATACTGCTCTGACTGAGCACTGAATGTGATTTCACTTGTCATCCTACTCCAGGAACTCATTGGGAGACAGAAAGCAGCAATGGCTCTCAGCCTCCTGTAGTGCTATGCTGGAGGTCCTGAAGGCACCATTTTGTCTCATCTTCCTGCTGGACAATGATGCAGGTACCAGAGTCCATATGAGAGTCTTAACATTCTGGAGTGCACTGAAAGAGTTACTGGAGACACAGTTGGTTTCCAGCCTCCTTCAGAACTTGGACGGAAGGAATGGAGGCTTTATGCCATCACGACCTTTTCCAATCCTTGGACAAAAGCACCGGAGAAACAGTTGTGCCTAAGCCTCCCACAGTGCTCTTATAGTTAGATGATGGCACTTGGGTGTCAGCTTCCTTCAATATTCTGATGAAGGGACCAAAGACAAAGTTAAGAGTGAGCTTCCTTCAGTGGTCCATGCTGGGCTGAAGACAGCGCTGCCTCTCAGGGCTCTCAGTTGACGTTATGACACCACTGGTTCTCAGCCCCCTGGAGCTCTCTAATGGTTTGAAATGAAGAAAGCATTAGGCCTCAGACTTCAGGAGTACTCTGTGCAGGGTCTGAATACACCATGACTCTTGGCCTACTGTAGCACTCTCAGGGAGGGACTACAGCCACTCAGGCTTCTGAAGTGCTCTGACAGAAGACTGAAGACATTTTTGTGCCACAGCACCCTCATAGGCATCCTCACTCTTGGAATGAAGACAATGCTCTTGTAGAAGGAGTGTAGACAATGTTGGTTTTCAATCTCATGCAACATGCTGATGGACGTATGAAGACACAGGTCTCAGCTTCCTGGATGCTCTGATGAAGGTACTACAGACACTGTTTTTTTTTTCCAGCCTCCTGCAGAGGTCTGGTAGGGGGAAGGAGACATCACTGGGTCTCAGTCTTCTGCAGCGAGGTGGGGGAGAGTCAGCTAACAGGGCAGCTCTCATCCTACTGCAGGGCTCTCTTGAAAGGACTAAAGGTTACCTGGGTTGCTCACCTTCTGCAGTGCTGAGATAAGAGACTGAAGACTGAATTACCTCTAAGCCTCATGCAGTGCTCCACTAGACACTTAAGTCCAGATTTGTTCACAGCCTCTTGCATTGCTCTAGTGAGAGACTGAAGTTAGCAATTGTTTAGCTTTCTGCAGCTTCCAGCTGGAGGAACTGAAGACAAAGTTCATCTTAGCCTCCTCCACCATCCTGGTAGAAGGGACTGTTGGGTATCAGCCTCATACACCTCTCTAATAGAGGCATATAACTCAGCTTTGGGACTGATCCTTTTCCACCAATTAGATTGAGGGAATTAAAATACATTTGGAAGAAGCTGCCTCTGGAATTTGGGTAGCCAACTGGAGACTCCAGAGGGTCTCAAGTTCTTGGAAAACACTGGCTTAATTTCTGAAGGAGCCATTAGTTCTGACTCTGCTGCACAGCTCTAATGGAAGCATTACTGACACTGTAGGATTTCATCTTCCTGAAAGGCATTCACTGAAGGTGTGAAGACACAGTTGGTCCCAAACCTCCTGCACGCTCTCTTGGAAGAACTGAGGACTGTTGCTTCTCAACCTCTGGTAGTTCTCTGTCACAAGGAGGGTACACAGCTTTAGTAATGAGCCTTGTGCAGAGCTCTCATGGAAGGACAGAAGACGTTGATCTCAGCCTATTGTAGCACTCTGTAGAGGAAATGAACACACTGTTGATTCTCAGCCTTCAACAGAGGTATTTGGAGATACTGAAGAAAGGATTGTGTCTCGTTTCCTGTAATTCTCTACCAATAGGATGAAGGCAACATTGGGTCTCAGCCTCCTGTAGCCCTCTTAAAGTAGGACTGAAGTGAGAGGAGGAGTGTAAGATGGCTGTGAGATAGGTGGGAACAGAGTCCATTTCCCCAGGGAACAGGTGGAACACCTAGCCGATCTTCTGGGGAATAGAGTGAACAGCCAATGGTATCCCAGCATATATAAAGGCCAGAGGTCAATATTGTAGAGGACATTGTGGGGGGGAAAAACTGTATGGAGATTGCTTTGGGATGGTAAGGTTTCGGAATCAGTAAGGATCAGCTGCAGCCCAGGCCTGGCAACGGCTGGGTCTCCTACTGGATTCTTGGAAGGGAGCCAAGTCAACAGCTGCCTCTCCTCCCAAACAAGGAGGATAGAGTGGCACCAGGATGGAGCTGGATGTTTGATGTGGCTGGGGTGAATAAAGACAAAGTAACTGACACACAGAGGCAGTGTTCACCCTCTGAGACTTTGCCATCTGGGTCATTGCCAGAGAAATTGGTGAGCCTGGTGACACCTGGAGAAGGGACAAGAATTGGACCATGATGCACCCTGAGGTTGATAGTCTCCAGTCTGATTGGAAAGTTGTGCAGTGTGAGAAGCCATGGACCAGACAGCTTCACAGGAGAATTTTACAAAGGATTTAGGGGAGAACTAACCCCTATCCTTCACAGATTATTCCAAAAAATTCAAAAAGATGGAAGACTTCCAAACTCTTTTTATGAAGCCAGCATCATTCTAATCCCAAAAACAGATAAAGACACAACAAAGAAAGAAAACTTCAGGCCAGTATTGCTGATGAACATAGATGACAAACTCCTCAACAAAATATTGGCAAACCGCATCCAGCAACACATTAAAAATATCACACATTATGATCAAGTGGGATTCATCCCAGGGATGTAAGGGTGGTACAATATTCCCAAATCAATTATTGTAATACATCACTTAAACACAAAAAATGACAAAAATCACTTGATCATATCAATAGATGCAGAAAAAACATTTCATAAGGTACAGAACCCTTTTATTATAAAAACACCAAGCAAAGTGGGAGTAGAGGGAGCATTCTTTAACATAATAAAGGCCATATATGAGACACCTACAGCCAACATCATACTCAATGGACAAAAACTTAGACCTTTCCTACTAAGATCAGGAACAAGTCAAGGATGTCTGCTTTCACCATAGTGTAGATGCCTTCCTATTCAACATAGTATTGGAAGTCCTAGCCACAGAAATCAGAAAAGAAAAGAAATAAAAGGCATCCAAATTGGAAAGAAGGAAGCAAAATTGTCACTGTTTTCAGAAGACATGATAGTGTACATAGAAAATCCTATAGATGTCACCAAAAACCTACTCAACCTAATAAGTGAATTTGCCAAACAACGGGATACAAAGTCAAATTTCAGGAACCAAATGCTTTGTTGTACACAATAAAATAAATACCAGAAACAGAAATCAGGGGAAAAATCACATTTGATATTGCAAAAAGAAAAATAAAATACCTAGGGATAACCCTAACCAAGGATGTAAAAGACCTGTCCTCAGAAAACTACATAGCACTGAACAAAGAAATTAAGGAAGACACACAAAACAATGGAAGCATGCACCATTTGAAGAATTGGAAGAATTAACATCATCAAAAGTTCCATACTACCTCAAGCAATCTATACATTCATTGCAACCCCTACTAAGGTACCAATGACTTGTTTCACAGACATAGAACAAACATTTCAGAAGCTTATATGGAAACATAAATGACCCCCAAGTAGCTGAAGCAATTTTGTGAAAGAAGAACAAAGTAGGAGGGACCACAATGCCTGATATCAAACTGTATTACAAGACCACTGTAATCAAAACAGCCTGGTAGTGACACAAGCACAGACATATAGACCAACAGAATAGAACAGAGAGCCCAGAAATAAACCTAAGTCTCTAGGGTCAATTAACATTTGACAAAGGGGAAAGAAATATAAAATGGAGTAAAAATGGTCTCTTTAACAAATGGTGTTGGGAGATCTGGACAGCTACATGCAAAAAATATAAATAAACCTGATCATCAACTTACACCATACACAAAAAATAAATTCAACGTGGATAAAAGACTTAAATATAAGTTGTGATTCCATAAAAGTCATAGAGAAGAGAAAATGACAGTGAGGTAGGTGGAAGCAGAATCCACCTCAATGCATGAGTGAAACACCAAGCTGATCTTCTGAAGAACAAAGGAAACAGCCAATGGTATTACAGAATATATGAAGATTGGAGACCAAAAATTATAGAGGACATCGAAAAAATGAGACAGTAAGGAGAGTGCTTAAGGACAATAAGGTCCCGGGGACCAGCACAGGGACCAGGGTGGCTGCAGCCCCAGGCCCCACACCCTCTGGGTCTGCTTCAAGATTCTTGGGGAAGAGCCAGGCTGGGCTGTATGAGAGGCCAGCTGCTTCTTTGGACTGAGGAGGAAGGCTTGAATAGGGGGAATTTTTCTAGAAGAAAAAGAGAACAAAAGATGGATTCTACAAATGTTTAGGGAATTCTTGGCAGCAGCTGCCCACCTCCAGCACCCTTAGCTCTGCAGTCCTGGATGCGTGTGCACCTGACGTGTACTGAGGGTGGCCACCCATGCCCACCCCCCAAGCACCTGGGACGGTGCACAACAGGTCCAGCCAGCAGGCCCTGCCTGTGCACACAGCTGAAGGACTGGGGATGGTGTGCACCATCTGAGGTCCACAGCTACCTGTCTGCACTAACGATGAAGACACCAGGGACAGAGCACCTCCCACCTGGCCCCCAGAGCTTTGCAGGGCCAACTGGCTCTCTAGGAGGAGGGCAGAAGAGCCCCACAGAGAAGAACTGCAGTCCCTAGAAAAAATCTTGACTCAGTGAGAGGTCTGAACTACCCTGAAGGGGCACTAAACAGTCCCTAGAATCTAGGACAGCAAGGAGCAAGAAGTGGTGTGTGAGTTGGCCCTAACTGTTCACCTCAAGGACAGCATAACTGGTAGATTAAAGGCCTAGGCTGGGCACAGAAGGGCTCTGAGGAACTGAGCTGGAGACTGCACAACAGCAAAAAGTGCAGCTCAGGAAGGGAGAAAAGCTAAACCAATCCCTCCTTGGCCTGAGGCAGCCAGGAAGACCAGCAGACCTGGCCTGACTGGTTTAAAGCCACCAGAAGACTTTTTTCAAAATTCCTTCTTCCTTTCTGTCCTTCTTCCCTTTTTATTTCTTCTTTCTTCCTTCTTTTGTTTAATTTTAATTTTTAATTCCTTCTTTTTTATTCCTTATTCCTTTCTTTCCTTCTTTATTCCTTCTTTCTTCCTTCATTTTTAAAATTCTTTCTTCCTTTCCTTCTCACTCTCTTTTTTCTCCTTCCTTTCTTCCTTCCATCCTTCCTTCCTTCACTTTCTGTTTTAATTTTTTCTCTCTTCCTTCATTACCTTTTTTTTCTTCTTTTCTTTTTCTTTTTCCACAAGTGAGACAATAACACCTGGGGTGGAGGAAAGACAAGAGTTACACCCAAACACGGGTCATCCCAACATCAGAGACAGTGAGACAAGTTTCACTTCCTACTACAGAGAACTTTCAAAGTGGGAATGGTGAACGCCAGTACCCTGTTGGAAGAGGAAACGCACAAATAAAGGAACCACCAAGAGACAAAAATGGAAGAAGGTGAAAGAGGGAGTTGAGGCCACACTAATCTCAGTCCAGGACTGATCTGCAAATAAAACTAAATGGTGGAGGAATTACTCAGAACAAACAACTGACAAGAGTGATAGAGAAGCCTCAAAACCTGTACACACAGAAGAATCAGAGTCCACACAGCCTGTCCACATCTGCACAACAGAATACAAGATGTGGTGAATAAAGTGAAACTCAGTTAACCAGCTAGAGGGAAAGACCCCACTAAAGAAAGACTCAACAATGATCAAAACCCAAAGACATACAGAGAGCCAACATAAATGACAGCCCAAAACCAGTCAGCTCAGGAGATTAAGGAGACTGCACCACTGATTCTCACAGGTCACCTACCATATAAACTCACACCATAAGCCCAGGGAATGAGAACATGTCAATTTAAGAAAAAGAGGCTAATAAGAAAAGTCTCATAAATAATTGGAAGACAAAGAAACAATCCCCAACCGAAAGGAAAGGAGGAAGCCTCAGAAAGAATGCTAAATGAAATAGAGGCAACTCAACTATTAGATACTGAGTTCAGAGCAATGGTTATCATGAAGCTCAATGAGCTCACAGAGAATTACCAAAAACTACGGGGAAACTACAATGAACTCACTGCAAACTATATCAACATGAAAAAAAAATAGAAACTATCAACAAGGGCCAAGAGGAAATGAAGGATACAATTTCTGAACTGAAGAACACAATAGAAGGAATCAAAAGCAAACTTGATGAAGCAGAGGATTGGATCAGTGAGCTGGAGGAGAAGGAAAAAGAAAACACCCAGAAAAAGCAAGAAAAGGAAAAGAGGCTTGGGAAGAATGAAGAGGGATTAAGGGAAATGCAGCAAAACATGAAACGTAATAATATCTGTATAATAGGGATACCAGAGGGAGAAGAACAGCAAGGGATAGAAAACCCATTTGAAAAAGTAATGAGGAAAAATTCCCTAATTTGATGAGAGAAAAAGTCACACAAATCCAGGAAACACAGAGTCCCAATCAAGAGAAACCCAAAGACTCCCACTTCAAGATACATCGTTAAAAAATGGCAAAATTCCAAGACAAAGACAGAATCTTAAAGGCAGCAAAGAAGAAACCGGAAGTAACATACAAGGGAGACCCAAAAGTTAGCAGCTGACTTCTCAAATGGAAATGCTCAAGCTAGAAGAGAATGGCAAGAAATACCCCAAGTAATGAGAGCCAGAGGCCTGCAACCAAGCCTACTTTACCCAGCAAGGCTCTCAATCAAGTTGGAAGGCTAAACAAGGAGCTTTCCAGACAAAAGAAGTCTAAAGGAATACACCTCCACCAAACCAGCTTTGCAGGAGATGCTAAGGGGACTGCTTTAAGGAAAGAAAGGAAAAATGGGAGAGAAAGGAACACAGGTATAAAAAATGGCAATGAATAAGTACCTATCAATAATAACCTTAAACAAATATGGATTAAATGCTCCAATCAAAAGACATAGAATAGCTGAATGGATAAGAAAACATGACCCACACATATGCTGCCTACAAGAGACCCACCTTAGGATGAAAGACCTTCACAGGCTGAAAGTGAAGGGCTGGAAACAAATTTTCCAAGCAAATGGACAGGAAAAAAAGGTGGGGACCAATACTCATATCAGACAAAATAGACTTCAAAAAAAGGAACATAAAAGGAGACCCAGAAGGTCACTTCATAATACTTGAGGGAAGAATTCATCAAAAAGACATAAACATTGTAAATATATATGCAGCCAATAAAGGAGCACTGAAATACATAAAGAAAAATTTAGGAGGACTTTGAGAATGGTACTGACAGCAACAGTTATAGTGAAGATTTTAACACCCCACAGTCAAAAAAAGGACAGATCTTCCAAACAAAATATCAAAAAAGATATTGAGGCATTGAACAATGCCATAGATCAAATGAGCTTAGTCCCAAAGAAGCTAAATACACATTCTTTTCAAATGCACATGGAACATTTTCAAAGATAGACTACACGATAGGACATAAAACAAGCCTCAACAAATTCAAAAATTTAAAATAATATCAAAATTTTTCTCTGACCAAAAAGGGCCACAACTAGAAACCAACCCCAGACAACAACAACAAAAACCTGAAACACTCAAAATCATGGAGATTGAATAGCATGCTATTAAACAGTAGATAAGTCAAGAATGAGATTAGGGAATAAATCAAAAAATATCTGGAAACAAATGAAAAATGAACTCACAACAACCCAAAAACTTATGAGACACAGTGAAGGCAATCCTGAGAGGAAAGAACCTACCCTACAGGCATACCTTTCAGATAGAAACATTTCAAACAAATGGCCTAACCCTACACCTACAAGAACTTGAGGAACAACAAAAATAGCCCAGAGCAGTTAGAAGAATGGAAATAACCAAGATCACAGCAGAAGTAAATGACACAGAGACTAAAAACACAATTTTAAGGATTGTTCTTTTAAAGGATAAACAAAATCCACAAGTCTTTAAGCAGATTCATCAAGAAAAAAAAGAGGAGAGATAACAATAAACACGATCAGAAATGAAAAAGGAAAGATTACAACTGATACCACAGAAACACAAATGATTGTATGAAATTACCACAAAGAACTATATGCCAAGAAATATGAAAATCTAGGTAAAATGGACAAATTTCTAGAAAAATATAATCTTCCAAAATTCAATGAAGAAGCAGAAAGCCTGAACAGACTTTACAGCAGATGATATTGAAGCAGTAATCAAAGAACTGCTGACACACAAAAGCCTGGACCAGATGGTTTTACAGAAGAATTCTCCAAAGCATTTACCAAGAGCTAACCCCTGTCCTTCACAAACCATTCCAAAAAATCCAAAATGGTGGAAGACTCCCAAACTCTTTTTATGAGGCCAGCATCATTCTAATCTCAAAGCAGATAAAGACGCACACACACAGAAAACTTCAGGCCAATACTGCTGATGAACATAGATGCTAAATTCCTTAACAAAATATTGGCAAACTGTATCCAACAATACATTAAAAAGATCATGCACCATGACCAAGTGGGATTCATCCCAGAGATGCAAGGATAGTATAATATTTCCAAATCAATAAGTGTGGTACATCACATAAACAGAAGGAAAAACAAAAATCGAACGATCCTATCAATAGATGCAAAAAAAGCATTAGATAAAATACGACACTCATTTATGATGTAAACACTCAGAAAAGGGGTACCAGAGGGAGCATTCTGCGATATAATAAAAGCCATATACAAGAAACCTAGAGTCAACCTCATACTCAATGCAGAAAAATTAAAATCTTTCCCACTAAGATCAGGCACAAGACAAGCTGTCAACTTTCACCAGTTCTATTCAACATAGAATCAGAAGTTTTAGCCACAGATATCAGACAAGAAAAGGAAGTAAAAGGTATCCAAATTGGAAAGGAGAAGTAAAACTGTCATTGTTTGCATAATACATGATAGTGTACACAGAAAATCATATAGACTCCAACAAAAAAATTGCTCAACCTAATAAATGAATTTGGCACAACAGTGGGATACAAAGTCAATATCCAGGAATCAAAGGCATTTGTGTATACCAAAAATGAAACATTAAAAGCAGAAATCAGAGGAAAATCCATTTGATATAGCAACAAGAAAAATAAAATACCTAGAAATAAACCTAACCAAGGAGGTAAAAGACCTGTACTCAGGAAACTATATAATGCTGAAGAAAGAAATCAAGAAAGACACAAGCAAATGGAAACATACACCATGTTCATTAACTGGAAGAATTAATATCATGAAAATGTCCATACCACCCAAAGCAATTTACAGATTCAATCCCATCTCTATTAAAGTACCAATGGTATATTTTACAGATATAGAACAAACACTATAATAATTTATATGGAACCATAAATGACCCTGAATTGCTGCTGAAATTTTGAAAAGAAGATCAAAGTAGGAGGGATCACAATACCTGATACCAAACTGTATTACAAGACCATGATAATGGAAACAGCCTGGTACTGGCATAAAGACAGACAGATAGACCAATGGAACAAAACAGAGAACCCAGAAATAAATGAAGTCTCTATGGTCAATTAATTTTCAAGAAACGGTGCGGCAACTTATATAAAATGGAGTAAAAATAGCTTCTTCAACAAATGCTGTTGGAAGAGCTGAACAGCTACATACAAAAAAAAAAAAAAAAACAAACGAAAGAAACTTCAGCACCAGCTTACACTATACACAAAAATAAGTTCAAGGTGGATAAAAGACTTAAATATAAGTCGTGACACCATTAAAGTCCTACAGGAAAACATAGGCAGGAAAATCTCAGATATTACGTGCAGCAATATTTTCATGGATATGTCCCTAAAGCCAGGGAATAAAGAAAGAATAAACAAATGCGACCTCATCAAAATAGTTTCTACATGGCTAAACAAAACAGTCTTAAGGTAAAAAGAGAATCAACCATATGGTAAAACATATTTGCCAATGATACTTCAGACAAGAATTAATCTCCAAAATATATAAAGAACTTACAAGACTGCACTCTAAGAAGACAAGCAATCTAATTAAAAAGTGGGCAAAGGACTTGAACAGACACTTCTCCAAGGAGGACATACAGAAAATCCAAAGACACATGAAACAATGTTCAATATCACTAGCTATCAGACAGATGCAAATTAAAACCACAATGAGATACCACTTCACACCAGACAGAATGACCATCATAAACAAAGCAACAAACAACAAGTGTTGGAGAGGTTGTGGAGAAAAGGGGACCCTAGTACACTGTTGGTGGGACTGCAGACTGGTACAACCACTATGGAAAGCAGTATGGAACTTCCTCAGAAAACTAAAAATGGGTCTGCCTTTTGACCCAGTAATCCCACTGCTAGGATTATATCCTAAGAACCTAAGAGCCCTGAAACACCAGTCCAAAAGAACTTATGCACCTCAATATTCATAGCAGCACAATTTACAATAGCCAAGTACTGGAAGCAACCTAAGTGCCCATCAGTTAAATAATAGATCAAAAAGCTGTGGTACAACTATGTTACAGGTGGGCACAGGTAACCAGGTTCTTAGTGATTGGGACAAAGAATTGAACTGAACACCCAGAGTTCATAGAGGAGACCATGGCAGCAGGCCAACTCCAAGCAGAGACTGACCTCATGGGCTGGAGGGACTTTATTCTTATAGGGCAGATCCTTCCTGGCTAGTATTAGTGGACTTTTACTGAGTATATACAAGTAGTTGCATTACTTTAAAGCTACTGTGCCTGTGGTTTCCCATGATCCTCTCCATTGGCCACCAGGGAAGAGGGTCCCACAATGCTACCGAATTGATCCCTATTTGTCCTGGGGTCCCCCTGTACTAGGTTCACCTTTCCCTAAGCCAGAGAATTATAGCTCTCCATGCTAGAGATTGGTGAAAAAGGAAAGAGTTATTTATTCAAGTTATACAGACTAAAAGTAATGACTTAATGTCTTTGTTAAAATCCCAAAGTCCCTTGAAACACCCACAAACATACACAGTCCTTCCTTCCCCCCTTTGCCCAGTCTGGGGTACCGTATATCAGGAGAAGAAATAGAATTCCGTGGCTTAGGCAGCTCTTGGTTTTTCAGAGTAATTTGTGCTCAGCTGGCAGGCCTTCCTTCGTTCCCAGCACCATTGGTTGTGTTGCCAGGATCTCCCGCTAAAGCCTCATGGTGATTCTTCCCATGGCTGGGGGATGGGGGTGGGGTAATCCCCCTTTCTGCAGCAGCAGTGCCCAGAGGGCTAGTGCAGAGCTTATCGTGTCCTGGCCCCTGGTCCAGAGCAGGTGGCTATGAGGTTGGCCTGAGGCTCTAAGAGCCCTAGCAGTGAGAGCATGGGTGCAGTTCACGGAGGCCTGGCAGTGGCTGCAGTGGCAGGGCGGCAGGGCAGTGACCCCGTGCTCCCAAGTCACTTACTACTGTCCGCTTCTCTCCATGGAGGCTGCAGAGCCGGCTGGGACTCAGAACCGGGCGGTAGAGGAGCTGCATGCGGCTGCATCGCAGACGGTGTCTGCTCCTTCGTGGGAGTTCCCACTCTGCTAAAGCTGCATGGTTCTCTCCTCAGTTACTGTGGTCCTCCCTGCACTGCCACAGCTGCAAGGTTCTCCCTTCAATGGCTGCCGAGCCTGAGTTTAAAGACCCGTGCCAGTCTTCCTCTGCAGCCCCATTTCCGACTCCTCCCACACTCTTCACAAGCCAGAACTCTCAAAGCCTTCCAGCTTTACTGGGCTGCCATTGTGGGTCTGGGCAGGTGCGGCCCCATGTCATGGAACTAATCTCCAAGTTCTCAGGAAGGTACAGGCACTGTAACCATGGGGAATTGCCTCCCAGGCTCTGTAACTAGGGAAAGTTACTTCCATCCTCCTGGCTCAGAGCGTGGCCAGAGCTATTTAACATATCTATGTAACCAGCCAAAGGCCATAGATATGTTAAAAGACCACGCCAGAGGGTAGCTGCAAGGCTGTGGCTATGGGAAACAGCTCTCAATGGCCCTGCTCCATTTGTCCCTTCCCCTGGGGTGGGGGGTGAGGACATTCTATATATTTTTCTAATATTTCCTGGACACCTAGAGTTCTGAACTCCATTACAAATCCTTCTTTTGGGCACCCCTTGGCTGCACCCTCCTACAACTACACAATGGAATTCTATGCAGCAAAAAGAAAGAAGGAGCTCCTACCCTTTGCAACAGCATGGATGGAGCTGGACGGTATTATGCTAAGTGAAATAAGCCAAGTGATTAAAGAAAAACACCATGTGATCTCACTTTTAACAGGAACCTAACTCAACAAAAGGAACAAGCAAGCAAAATAAAGCCAAAGGCACTGAAATTGAAAACGGGCTGACAGGAGAGGGGAAGGAATAAAGGAGGGAAAGGGTGAACGGTTTAAAGGAACAGGTATAAAGGACATAGGGACACAACAAGGAGGGTGTGGAAATAGGGAAGGGAGGTGGGGAGGTCTGAGGTGGTGGAGCGAGGTGCTGGGAAAAGTCAGAAAACTGTATTTGAAAAACAATAAAAAAATAAAGTAAACTGGGCTAAGATCAGGGAGGGTTGCTGTGTAGTATGTACAATTGTATGGAACAATTATTTACAATTACTTACAAGTGTACTGGAACAATAATATGACAAGAAATATATGATTTGGATAATCATAATAGAGAGTACCCAATCAAGAGTTGTGTGTCATTGAACACAGGTGAAGTGAAAGAAGGAAAATTAAAATACAATAAATAGAGAATAAGGAAGATGAGTCAAACAATGCAATTAAATAGAGAAATAAAATGAGGAAAACCACACACAAGGAAGATAAATTAAAAAATACTAATAAAATAAAAGTGGTAAAAATAATGAAAAAATCATAATAATTCACATAAACAATAAAATGCCAGCTCTATGGGATAGCAAAGTGACATTTGTCTCAGTTTCTCAGTTTGGGGGGCTAGCCTTTGCTCCCCCTTTTGATCTGTCTCTGTACCCTTCTTAATTCTATGTCTTATTGTCTTACTTTGGGGGGGGGGGGAGGAAAAACAAGAGAGAGAGAAACTAAAAAAAAATAATAAGTCTCCTGCTGACTTTAAACCTGTTCGCTGAGTTCTGCTGGTCCTCCTAGATGCCACAGGAAGATGGGGGTTGGGCTTTGCTTTTCTCCTTCCTCTAGTTTTGAGAGGATGGGAACCAGGTCAGGGCTGCAATATTCAGTTTCCCAGCCTCCAGCCCAGTTCCTCCATGAGCTGCCAGGCTCAGATTAGCCACTTAGCTGTGCACAGCCTGAGACAAGCTGGGCAGCACAGTTCCATACATGGCTACTCAGTCCCTGGGTGTGTGCAGCTGAAATCACCCTCAGGGTGAGCCAGGTACTGCTGGAGAGTTCCTTACAAAGCAGCTGCCTGCTGTTCTTAACAAGTGCATGGCTTTTCACACAGGCTAACTTTCCAAGCAGTCCGGAGACTATGTGAGTCAGGGTCCCACATGGCCCAACTCCTCCCTTCTCCAGGCATCACTTGGTTCCTCAATTTTTCTGGTGCCAGCATCCACAGTCTCAGTGTATGTGTACCTCTTCTGTGTGTCTCCCACTTCATCTCTATTCCCCCCTGCAACTTCCATACAGGAGGGAGTTGATGATCTAACTCTCCTCCCCATATCCTGCTGCAGGCACTGGGCTGGGGGCTACAGCAGCCCTGTTTCCTGTGCAGATCCCAAGGATCTTACCATCCCAGGACAATCTCACCATCTGTTTTTCAATGTCCTCTGCAATTTTTGGCCTCTATACTTCATATAAGCTGGGATTTCATTGACTCTTCACTTGTTCCTTAGATGATCAGCCAGATGTTCCAGCTGAGCACAGAGATCTCACCTACCTCATTGCCTCTTCTGTCACACACTATTTATTTCTTTGTAATGTATTCTTCCCTTAAGTATTATGAAGTGACCTCCTGGGTCTCTTTTTATGGCTATTCTTTTGCAGTCTATTTTGTCTGATTGAGTATTGCTACCCTGATTTTTTTTCCAATCCATTTACTTGGAATATGTCTTTTCCAGCCCTTCACTTTCAGCCTGTGTAGGTATTTTGTTCTGAGGTGGGTCTCTTGTAGGCAGCATATGTGTGAGTCATGACTTCTTATCCATTCAGCTATTCTGTGTCTTTTCATTAGAACATTTAATCCATTTACATTTAAGGTTGTTATTGTTGGTCCTTCTTCATTACCATTTACCTTCCTTTTTACCTGTTTTTCTCTCTCCCTCATTTTTTCTTCCTGTTCTTAAAGCAGATTTTTTAGCATTTCTTGCAGAGCTAGTTTGGAGAAGGTGTGTTCATTAAAGCTTCTTTTGTCTGGGAAGTTCCTTATTTGGCCTTCCATTTTGAGAGGCTTGCTGGATATAGTCTTTGTTGCAAGCCTCTGTTTTTCATTACTTGGAATATTCCTTGCCAGTCCCTTCTGACTCAAAGCATTTCTATTAAGTCAGCTGCTCCCTTGTATGTTAATTCCTGTTTTTCCCTTGCTGCCTTTAGTATTGCCTCTTCACCTTGGAATTTTGCCATTTTCATTATGATGTGTCTTGAAGTGGGCCTCTTTGGGTTCCTCTTGATCAGGATTCTGTGTTTCCTGGATTTGTGTGATTGAATTAGGGAAGTTTTCCATCTTTACTTTTTCTATTCCTTGCTGTTCTTCTCCTTCTGGTATCCTTATTATATAGATATTACTGTTTCATGTTGTGCTGAAGTTTCCTTAACACCTCTTCATTCTTTTTTTTCTTTTCTTTTTTCCTTTACTTGCTCTTTCTGGGAGTTTTTTCCTACCTTGTCCTGTAGCTCATGGATTTGATCCTCTGCTTCATCTAGCACACATTTGATTCCTTCTACTGTGTTCTTCAATTCAGAAATTGTCTTTTTCATTTCCCCTTGACTGTTGTTGATATATTTTATTTCCTTTTTCATGTTTATATAGTTTGCAGTGAGTTCATCATAGGTTCCCTGTAGTTATTGCCTATTTCCTGTGAGCTCATTGAGCTTCCTTATAACTATTCTTTTTAACTCAGTATCTGATAGCTGACTGGCCTCTATTTCATTTAACATTCTTTCTGAGGATTCCTCCTTTCCTTTGGTTGTTTTTTTTTTCTTCATCTTCATATTGTTTGTGAGACTCTCTTTGTTAGCTTCTGCTTCTTAAAATGATCTGTTCTGACTCCCTGGGTATTTTGTG
Organism: Phyllostomus discolor; assembly: GCF_004126475.2. Taxonomy (NCBI): domain Eukaryota; kingdom Metazoa; phylum Chordata; class Mammalia; order Chiroptera; family Phyllostomidae; genus Phyllostomus; species Phyllostomus discolor. Next base: position 4,312,501 of record NC_050199.1, read on the forward strand.
TGAATTTTTATCTTAGGAGACCTATGAGATTCAGTGGTGCAGTCTCCTTGATCTCTTGAACTTCCTGTTCTCGGGGAGTTGTTCATTTTGGCTCTCTGGATGTATTTGGGTTTTGATTATTGTTGGATCTTTCTTTGGTGTGTCCTTCTCTCCAGCTCATTAATTGAGGGTGACTATTCCCACCACATCTTGTATGCTGTTGCCAGGTGCAGACAGGTTGTGTTGAAGCTGATTCTTCTGTCTGTCCAAGGTTTTGAGGCTTCTCTTTTTCTATTGTTTAGTTGTTTGTTCTGGGAAATTTCTCCACTATGTAGTTATAATCAAAATTGGTCCTGGGTGAAAGTTTTTGTGGCTTCTGCTCACTCTTTAACCATCATCCTTATTATCTGTAGGTGGTTCCTTTGCTGATGGGTTCTCTCTTCCAGCAGGTATACTAGTGTTAACAGGTACCACCTACACTTTTATGTGATAAGTTGGAGTTGAAAGGCAAAATGGATTAAGACAGTGAGAGTATATTCTAAGGCACTTAAAATACCAACCCATAGAGAAAAGTTCTTTGATAGGAACTTTTTGATAGGAAGTTCTTTGGATAAGTATAGTGTTAACTGTGATATGTCGTCCAACTAGTCACTTTTTAGAGAGGGTGGAAAAGAGATAAGAGTCTTGTTAGATGAGGGATGTATTGTGATTTGAATCCAGAAAATGGTGGGAGGTCAGATTGTGAGATACAGTGAGAGTAAAGGATGGGAGATAAAATAGGCATATTGTGTGAGAGAATAAAGTTAACCACAACAGTATTAAAGTTCGGGAACTCAGTGAAATGTGTTAAGATCCAGGAGGGTGCTCTGTAGTATTTATGATTGTATAGAACAACAGTTATTTATAATAATGAGGAACAACCATCATATGACAGAATGCGTAAGATGTAAATAACAAGAATAGGAAGTACACAATCTAGACTAGTGTGCTATTGGAACACAAGAGAAGTAAGAAGGAAAATTTAAAATACATTATGAGGTCCAAGTTCTACCAGCCTTACGCAGCGTTTTTCTCGGCTTCTGTGAAGAGGAGAGAAACTCTCGGATCGGTGGAGAAACAGAGCAAGTGGACTTGGTTACCGAATCACTTTTGAAAGCAGGACATCAAAAATTATTGCAATCACTGGAAAACCAGATGGTAAGAAGCCTACTACAGGACGGAGGGGGCCTAGGGATCAGCGTGGGGTCTAGGGGTGTGCAGACCCCAGGCCCACCCGGGGTGCTCCGGGGTCTGCCCCAGGGAGCCCGGGAGAGAGAAGTCGCTGCTCCCTCCCCGGAATACTGGGGGTGAGCAACTCCAGGGGAGAACGTTGCCAAAAAGAACAGATTGGACAGTGGACTGGGAAAAAAGATCCCAGGGACAGTGAACACCCACTCAAAGGCCTGGGAGGAGTGAGGGACACTAGCCGACACTACCCGGGGCAGCCTGAAAGGGCACCTGTAACCCTAGCCCCGTGGGAGTGCAGATTGGTGGAGAGCACAAAGCCGGGCCACGCTCCAGCCGCTCTCTGCTCCACTCTCGCCCCATAGGGATGCCTGAATCTCGCGCTGGGATCCCAATCCCGGGAGGGACATGGCACTTGGTGCGTTTCTACAGTGGTGGTTCAGAGATTTCCAGCCAGCCCGACCGGGGAGCGGAGAAGGGCGCCCACAACCGGTCGGAGTGAGGTTTGGCGGGGGAACGGAGCTGGAAACTGCTTGGTCCCGACAGGATACGTGAAGGAGATTGCACCAGTGAATCTCACAAATATTCTACCACAGAAGTTCACACCATCATTAAAGGGAATTAGAACAGATCAAATTAACAAACAAGAAGAAAAAAGAAGAAACCCACGGACGATGAGAAAACAAAGAACCAACCCCCAATTGAAGGGAAAGGAGGAAGCCTCAGGAAAAATGCTAAATGAAATAGAGGCAACTCAACTATCAGATAGTGAGTTCAAAACAATGATTACCAGGAAATTCAATGAACTCACAATGAGCTTTCAGAAATTAGAGGGAAACTACATCAATCTCACTGAAAACTATATAAACATGAAAAAGGAAATAGAAACTCTCAACAAAGGCCAAGAGGAAATGAAGAATACAATATCTGAACTGAAGAACACAGTGGAAGGAATGAAAAGCAGGCTTGATGAAGCAGAAGATCGGATTAGCGAGCTGGAGGACAAAGTAGAAAACAGCATCCAGAAAGAGCAAGAGAAGGAAAAGAGGCTCAGAAAGAATGAAGAGGGATTAAGAGAAATGCAAGATAATATGAAACATAATAATATCCATATAATAGGGATACCCGAAGGAGAAGAAGAAAAACAAGGGATCGGAAACCTAGTTGAACAAGTAATGAAGGAGAACTTCCCTAATTTGATGAGAGAAAAAGTCACACAAATCCAGGAAACACAGAGAGTCCCAATCAAGAGGAACCCAAAGAGACCCACCCCAAGGCACATCATAATTAAAATGACAAAATTTCAACACAAAGAGAGAATCTTAAAGGCAGCAAGGGAGCAAAAGGAAGTAACATACAAGGGAGCCCCAATAAGGCTAACCGCTGACTTCTCAATGGAAACACCTCAAGCCAGAAGAGAATGGCAAGAAATACTCCAGGTAATGAGATCCAGAGGGCTGCAACCAAGGCTACTATATCCAGCAAGGCTCTCAATCAAGATAGAAGGCCAAATAAGAAGCTTCCCAGACAAAAGAAGTCTAAAAGAATACACCTCCACCAAACCAGCTCTGCAAGAGATTCTAAAAGGACTGCTTTAAGGAAGGGAGGGAAAAGAGAGAGAGAGAAAGGAACACACGTACATAAAAGACAATGAATAAGTACCTATCAATAATAACCTTAAATGTAAATGGATTAACTCCTCCAATCAAAAGACATACAATAGCTGATTGGATAAGAAAAAATGACCCACATATCTGCTGTCTACAAGAGACCCACCTCAGGATAAAAGACCTACACAGGCTGAAAGTGAAGGGCTGGAAACAAATCTTCCAAGCAAATGGACAGGAAAAAAAAGCCGGGGTAGCAATACTCATATCAGACAAAATACATTTCCAAAAAAAGTCCATAGAGAGAGACCCAGAAGGTCACTTCATAATACTCAAGGGAAGAATACATCAAGAAGACATAAATATTGTAAATATATATGCACCCAACATAGGAGCACCGAAATACATAAAGAAAATCTTAGAGGACTTCAAGAAAGAAATGGACAGCAACACAATTATAGTGGGAGATTTTAACACCCCACTATCAAAAATGGACAAATCTTCTAAACAAAATATCAACAAAGATATTGTGGCATTGAACAATACCCTTGATGAAATGGACTTTACTGATATATACAGAGCCCTCCATCCAAAAGAAGCTAAATATACATTCTTTTCAAATGTACATGGAACATTCTCAAAGATAGGCCACAGGATCGGTCACAAAACAAGCCTCAAGAATTCCAAGAAAATTGAAATCATACCAAGCATTTTCTCAGACCACAAGGGACTGAAGCTAGAAACCAATCCCAAGGAAAAAAAACAAAAACACTCAAAATCATGGAGATTAAATAGCATGCTATTAAACAATGAATGGGCCAAGAATGATATTAGGGAAGAAATCAAAAGGTTTCTGGAAGCAAATGAAAACGAACTCACAACAACCCAAAACTTATGGGACACAGCCAAGGCAGTCCTGAGACGGAAGTTCATAGTGATACAGGCCCACCTAAAAAGGTTAGAAACATTCCAAACAAACAACCTAACCCTACATCTACAAGAACTCGAGGACCAACAACAAAGGCAGCCCAGAGCAAGCAGAAGGAAGGAAATAACCAAGATCAGAGCAGAATTAAATGACATAGAGACTAAAAGCACAATTCTAAGGATCAATGAATCCAAGAGCTGGTTCTTTGAAAAGATAAACAAAATTGACAAGCCTTTCAGCAGACTCATCAAGAAAAAAAGAGAGAAAACCCAAATAAACACAATCAGAAATGAAAGAGGAGAGATTACAACAGATACCACAGAAATACAAAGGATTGTAAGAAATTACTAAGAAGAACTGTATGCCAAGAAATTTGAAAACCTAGGTGAAATGGACAACTTTCTAGAAAATTATAATCTTCCAAAACTCAATGAAAAAGAAGCAGAAAGCCTGGACAGACCAATAACAACAAAAGAAATTGAAGCAGTAATCAAAAAACTCCCAACACACAAAAGCCCTGGACCACATGGTTTCACAGGAGAATTCTACAAAGCATTTCAGGAAGAGCTAACCCCTATCCTTCACAGACTATTACAAAAAATCCAAAAAGATGGGAGTCTCCCAAACTCTTTTTATGAGGCCAACATTATCCTAATTCCAAAACCAGATAAAGACACAACAAAGAAAGAAAACTTCAGGCCAATATCACTGATGAACATTGACTCTAAAATCCTCAACAAAATCCTGGCAAACCACATCCAACAATACATTAAAAAGATCATACACCATGACCAAGTGGGATTCATTCCAGGGATGCAAGGATGGTTCAATATTCACAAGTCAGTGAATGTAATACATCACATAAACAAAAGCAAAGACAAAAACCACATGATCATATCAAATGATGCAGAAAAAGCATTTGACAAGATACAGCACCCATTCATGATAAAAACACTCAGCAAAGTGGGAGTAGAGGGAGCATTCCTCAGCATAATAAAGGCCATATATGAGAGACCTACAGCCAACATCATACTCAATGGGCAAAAATTAAAATCTTTTCCACTAAGATAAGGAACAAGGCAAGGCTGTCCACTTTCACCACTTCTGTTCAATATAGTACTGGAAGTTTTAGCACTGCAATCAGACAAGAAAAAGAAATAAAAGGCATTCAAATAGGAAAGGAGGAAACAAAACTGTCACTGTTTGCAGATGACATGATAGTATACACAGAAAATCCTATAGACTCTACCAAAAAACTGCTTGACCTAATAAATGAATTTGGGAAAACAGTGGGATACAAAGTCAATATCCAGAAATCAAAGGCATTTCTGTACACCAACAATGAAACAGCAAAAACAGAGATCAAGGAAAAAATCCCATTTGAAATAGCAAAAAGAAAAATAAAATACCTAGGAATAAACCTAACCAAAGAGGTAAAAGACCTGTATTCAGAAAACTACACAATACTGAAGAAAGAAATCAAGGAAGACACAAACAAATGGAAACATATACCGTGTTCACGGATTGGAAGAATTAATATCATTAAAATGTCCATACTACCCAAAGCAATTTACACATTCAATGCAATTCCTATTAAAGTACCATGGCATATTTCACAGACATAGAACAAACACTTCAAAAATTTATATGGAATTATAAACGACCCTGAATAGCTACTGCAATTTTGAGAAAGAAGAGTAAAATAGGAGGGGTCACAATACCCAACACTAAACTATACTACAAGGCCACTGTAATCAAAACAGCCTGGTACTGGCTTAAAAACAGGCACATAGACCAATGGAACAGAACAGAGAGCCCAGAAATAAGCCCAAGTCTCTATGGTCAATTAATATTTGACAAAGGAGGCAGCAACATTAAATGGGATAAAAATAGCCTCTTCAACAAATGGTGTTGGGAGAACTGGACAGCCACGTGCAAAAAAGTGAAACTTGAGCACCAACTTACACCACATACAAAAATAAATTCAAGGTGGATAAAAGACTTAAATATAAAACATGACACCATTAAAGTCCTAGAGGAGCCCTGGCTGGCGTAGCTCAGTGGATTGAGCGCGGGCTGGGAACCAAAGTGTCCCAGGTTCGATTCCCAGCCAGGGTACATTCCTGGGTTGCAGGCCATAACCCCCAGCAACCGCACATCGACGACTCTCTCTCTCTCTCTCTCTCTCTCTCTCTCCCCGCCTCCCTTCCCTCTTTAAAAATAAATTAATTAATTAATTAAAAAAAAAAAGTCCTAGAGGAGAACGTAGGTAGGAAAATCTCAGATATTTCATGAAGAAACTTTTTTACTGACATGTCCCCTCCAGCAAGGGACATAAAGGAAAGAATAAACAAATGCGACCTCATCAAAATTAAAAGCTTCTGCACATCTAAAGAAAACAGTATCAAAATTAAAAGAGAACCAACTGTATGGGAAAACATATTTGCTAATGATACCTCAGACAAGGGTTTAATCTCCAAAATATATAAAGAACTTACAAGACTGCACTCTAAGAAGACAAGAAATCCAATTAAAAAGTGGGCAAAGGACTTGAACAGACACTTCTCCAAGGAGGACATACAGAAAATCCAGAGACACATGAAAGAATGTTCAATATCACTAGCTATCAGAGAGATGCAAATTAAAACCACAATGAGATACCACTTCACACCAGTCAGAATGGCCATCATAAACAAAGCAACAAACAACAAGTGTTGGAGAGGTTGTGGAGAAAAGGGGACCCTAGTGCACTGCTGGTGGGACTGCAGACTGGTACAACCACTATGGAAAGCAGTATGGAACTTCCTCAGAAAACTAAAAATGGATCTGCCCTTTGACCCTGCAATTCCACTGCCAGGACTCTATCCTAAGAATACTAAAACACCAATTCAAAAGAACCTATGCATCCCAATGTTCATAGCAGCACAATGTACAATAGCTAGATGCTGGAAGCAACCAGGATGCCCATCAGTTAATGAATGGATCAAAAAACTATGGTACTTTTACACAGTGGAATTCTATACAGCAGAGAGAAAGAAGGAGCTCCTACCCTTTGCTACAGCATGGATGGAGCTGGAAAACATTATGCTAAGTGAAATAAGCCAGGCAGTGAAAGACAAATACCATATGATATCACCTTTAACAGGAACCTAAATAACAAAACAAAGAAGGAAGCAAAATATAACCAAAGACACTGAAATAGAGGACAGGCTCATGGTGACGGGAGGGGAGAGAAGAGGGAATTTAAGGGGTCAGTGGGAAGGGCTCACAGGAACAAACTTAAAGGGCACATGGTCATAAACTAAGGGGAGGGTGGTAATGGGAGGGAAGTGGGGAGGGTGGGAGGGGGGAAAGGATTGGGATTAAAAAGGAGAAAACTGGATTTGAACAATGATTAAAATATAATAAAAAATAAAATAAATAAAATACAATACACTATGAGAGAACAAAGTAAACCAAACAATGAAATTAAACAAATAAAATGAAGAAAACTAAACAGATAGAAGAAAATAAAAAAATACTAATAAAATGAGAGAAGTAAAAATAATACTTCTAAAGTAGTATTATTGTAAGTAAAGAATGACATACAAGTTCTCTGGAATAGCAAAGTGAAATTTTCCCAATTATTGGGATTAACCTTATGATCCTTCTTTGGGTCTGACTCTGGTCCTTTTACAGCTGCAGGTCTCACTGTCTCACTTGGGGGAAAAGAGAAAGAGAAAGAGAAGGAGAAGGAAAAGGAGAAGGAAAAGAAAAGAAAAGAAAAGAAAAGAAAAGAAAGGAAAAGAAAAGGGGGGAGAGAAAGGAAGAGGAAGGAAGGAAGGAAGGAAGGAAGGAAGGAAGGAAGGAAGGAAGGAAGGAAGGAAGGAAGGAAGGAAGGAAGGAAGGAAGGAAGGAAGGAAGGGAGGGAATGAGGGGGGAAGGCCTCCTGTTGACTTTGAGTCAGCCAAGTGTTCTGCTGGTCTTCCTGGCTGCAGCAGGCTGAGGAGGGTTGGGTTTCACTTTTCTCCCTTCCTGTGGTTTTGCAAGGATAGAGACAAGGTCTGGGCTGCACTCTTCACAGTTGTCTAGCCTCCAGACCAGTTCCTCAGTTCACTACCAGGACCCCTGCCTTTCTGGGCCAGGCCAGTGCCTTCAGTACACCAGTTGTGCCTTCCTTGAGGTGCACCTTTAGTGGCAACTCACACACCACCTTCTTGCTGTCCTAGGTACTAGGCACTCTGAAAGTCTTTTCAGGGTAGTTCAGCTCCCCCACTGAGTTAAGTCTTTCTGCAGACTGCTAACTTTCTGAGCCCTGCTGCCCTCCTCTATGAGGTGTGGGGGGCAGTGGGTGGTGCCTGCTCCTTCCTTTTAGTGAGCCTGTCTGGCAGTGCAGGGCTGGTGCACGCTGCTGATGTGCTGGGACTGGGACTACAGCAGCCCTGATCCCTGTGCTGGTCCCAGGGACCTTACACTCCCCAGGCAATCTCCTTACCATGTTTTTCAATGTCCTCTACAATTTGGCCTCCATATATGCTGGCTTACTGTTGGCTGTTCACTCTGTTCCTCAGATCAGCTAGGTGTTCCACCTGTGCTCAGGGGAAAATGGAGTCCACTCCCACCTATCTCACAGATATCTGCTGTGCCCCCAATAGTGTTTTCAGACATACCATCATAGTCAGCAGTGTGAGGTCAAATGGTCTTTCTGTCCCTCCATCAACCATTGGAGAAGAATGATGACAAATGGTGTCTCAGGTCCCTCCAACAGAGCTTAGCAGCACTCTGAGAACAAGAGTCAGCAATCCCACCCTCTGGTTGCTAGAGGAAGCTAAGATACAACATTGACTGCAATGTCTTTTGCAGAGAATTACTGATACCTGATAATCTGTCTTCAAGCCTCCACAGAGTGATGCAAGGTGCTGAGAGCAAGTGGCTTCTTTATTCAATTATACCAAGTGTTGAAGGAAGCTGAGACCCACCAGTACCTCCAATCTCTTCTTTAGAGTGATGCAGGAGGCTGAGAAACAATGTAGTCTTAAGTGCCTCCATCAGAGCCCTGCCAGAGATTGACACAATTCCGTTTCCATACTTCCATCAGCACACTGCATGAGGATGAGACCCAAAACTGTCTACGGTATCAGAGTGCAGGAGTTGATTAAGGCCCAGCATGTTTTCTGGCCCTCCTCCAAACTGCTACAGGATTCTCAGACACAAATTTGTCTCCATTTCCTTCATTAGAGAACTGCACAAGAGTGAGACACAACAATATGTTTCATCTTTCAGTCAGTGCCTTCAGGATCCAGAAACACAATGATGTTCAGTCCCTCTATGAGTGCACGGTTGGGGGTGAAACTACAACTTGTTTTCAATCCCTCTATCAGAGTGGTGCTGGTGGACATTCAACAGATTCAGTCCCTCTGTCTGAGCAATGCAAGAGGCTAAGTCCCAAACATGTCTTCGGTTTTTTAAACAGAACATGACTGGAGGCTGAGACAAAATGGTAACTTCAGTCTTGCCCTATGAGCACCACATGAAGATGGGGCAAACAGTGTCTTAGTACATCAGTTGGAGTCATCAGGGTGCTGAGACACAATACTGTGTAGGATCTTTCATCAAAACACTGAAGGATGTTGAGAAAATAGTCTTCTCTTCCTGCATAACAATGCTGCAGGGCACTAGGGACCAAGATTGTATCAGTTCTTCCATCAGATCACTGTAGTTGGCTGAGAACTGACTGAGTCTTCTATTCCTTCATCAGAGCCATGCAGGAGACTAAACACATGGTGCCTTCAGTCTCTCAGAGTGTTGCAGGAGACTGAAAATGGACAGAGTCTTCAGATCCTCAATAAGAACAACCCAGGATCCTGAGTCAGAATACTTAGTTCAGTCCCTCATCAGCATGCTGCCAGAGGCTGAGAAACAATGCTGTCTTCATCTTTCACACAGAGTGATGCAGGAAGCTAAAATTAATTGTGCCTTCAGCTCCCAAATTGGAGTGTTTAAGGAACCTGCAATCCAATGATGTCTCTAGTCTAGAGATCTGGGTGTTGGAGGATCCTGAGCCTATTGTGCATTCATCCCTCCATCAGAATATTGCAGGAAGCTAAGATCAATGCAGTCCATCCATCACAGTGCTACAGAAGCCTGACAACAAATGGTATCTTCCTCCATGCATTGGGACACTGCAGGGGGTTGAGACCAAACAGTCTTCATTCCCTCCTTGGAAACCCTGCAGGGTCTGAGGCACAAATGTGTCTCCATTTCTCCAATAGCATCATGAAGCAGGATGAGACCTAAGGGTGTCTACATCCCTCCAACAGAGCAAGCAATTCATGAGGTTGAAACCACTGGGATTCCTATTCTGTCCATCATGGACCTACAGAAGGTAAGACCAAATGCCTTTTCTCACTCCTCAGTGCACTGTAGGAGGCATAGAACCAATGGTGTGTTCAGTATTATACAACCACTGCAGGAGACTGAAAAGCAATTGAGCCTTTGCCTCAGAGAGTGAATAATAGAAAACTGGGACCCAAAACCATTTACAGTGCAGAAATGAGAGCACTGCAAGAAGCTGAGACTGAATGTTACCTTCAGTTCCACACACAGAATGTTGCTATAAGTTGAACTAATGGTGCCTTTAATACCTGAGTCAGAGGGTTGCAGAAAACTGAGACCCAATGATGGTTATAGTCCAGTAGTCAGAGTATCAGAGGAGGTTTGCCCAACAGTGCCTTCAGTCCCTCCAGCAGAGTGCTACTGGAGGCTGAGACCATGCTGTGTTTTTTGCCTGTCAAAAATTTGTAGGAGGCTGAGGCCATACAGTATCTTCAGTCCCTCCTTCAGAGTGCTGCAGGAAACAGAACAAATGGAGTCTTCAGTCCTTCAACCAGAGTGCCCCAAGATTCCGAGAGAGAGTGATTATTTCACCCCTCATCAGAGTGCTACACGAGGCTGAGAACCCATGACAACTTTAGTCTCTCATACATACAGCTGAGAGGTCTAAGAAAAAATTATGTCTTCAATTTCTAACACCAGTGCTGGAGGCAGCAATGACACAACAGTCTTCAATTTCTCCATAAAAGCTCTGGAGGGGGCTGAGATCCAACAGTGCCTTCAGTCTCTCTGTTAGAGTGCTGCAGGTGGCTGAGATTCAACTGATTCTCAAGACCCTCAGTCAGAGCATTCCAGGTTTTGAGACAGAATGGTAATTTCATTCCCACAACAGAATGCTTGAGGAGTCTTAGAACTAATACTGTCTTCAGTCTCATTCATAGAGGTGCAGGAGGATGAAAGCAATGGTACCTTCAGTACCTCAGTCAGAGTGTTACAGGAACTGGAGAACCAATAGTTTCTACTGTACAGACAGTAGAGTCCTGCAGGAGGCTAAGACAAAATGGTGCCTTTCTTTCTCCATTATATTATTGGAGGAGTGTGAGATCTAGAGCTGCCTTCTGTCCCTCTTTCATAGCACTATATATGCAAGAGGCCCAATAATTTCCTCATTCTCTCCATCAGAGTGCTAAGGGTGCTATGACACATAGATTCTTCAGTCCTTCTGCTATAGTGTGGCAGAAGCCTAAGAGAAAAAGCTGCCTTGAATCCCTCCACTGAAGGGATCCCTCAGCAACAGGCTGAGACCCAATCGTGTCTTAGTTCCAGCTGGCAGAGGGCTGCAGGACACTTAGTATCGATGGAGTCTTCAGTCTGTCCCTCAGACCACTGGAGGAACATGAGACCAAGTTGTCTTCAGCCTTTTGATAGAGCATTGTGGAAGTCTGCAAGCCAGGTGTCTTCAGACTCCCTCAAAGAGTTTTTTGGAAGCTGAGACACATGGTGTCTTCAGTCCCTGCGTCAGAGTGAGACAACAGCCTGAGACTCAGCCCTTTCTTCATTTCCTCTAACCACACGCTGATGGTAATGAGATCCAGAGTTCGCTAGTGTCCTTGTATTAGAGTACTTTAGGAGGCAGAAATACAATGGTGTCTTTAGAATATATACCTATATCCATACACTGTATGATGCTGTAGCCTAACATAGTCTTCAGTCCATCCATCACAGCTGTGCAGGAGGCTGAGAAACAATACTAACTTAAGTCCCTCCATCAGAATGCCTCAGAAGACTGAGACTCAAAGGTGTCCAGGTAACTCCATCACATGGCTTCAGAATTCCAGGAGAAAATGGTGTCTTCAGTGCTTCCAAAAGTCATGTAGGAGACTGAGATGCAACAGTGTCTTCAGTCCCTCCATTAGAACTCTGCAGGACTCTGTCTTCCAATGGTTACTTGAGTCCCTCTTTCCAATGCTGGAGAAAGCTAACACCCAGTGGGGATGTAATTCCCTTCATCAGAGCATTATAGGAGGATGAGACTCAGGTATGTTGTATCATTCTGACCCAGTGCTAAAGCATGCTGTGACCTATCAATGACATCTGTCCCTCCAACATCATGCTGAAGATGGTTCAGACTCAATGGTCTTCTATCCCTCATTCAGAGTGCTGCAGGAGGCTATGAGCCAATATTGTCTTCAATCCCTTCATCAGAGTGTTATAGGTGCCAAGACACAATGGCACTATCTTCAATCCCTCTGTCATATCATTCATGGAAACTAAGAACCAACATTGTCTTCAGCCTTTCCATAGGAGTGATGCAGGGTGCTGAGACCTAGAGTTGTCTTCAGCCCTCTAATTGAGCATGCAGGAGGCTGAGAACAAATGCTGACTTTGGCTTCACCATAAGTGTGCTGCAAGTGGCTGAGACACAATGGAGACATCACTCCCATCATAGATCTAGAGAAGGCTGAACCAATGGTGTCTTTAGGCCATAAATCCATTAGATTACTGCAGAAGGTTGAGAGTGAATGCTGCCTTCACTCATACATATATAGCACTTTAGGAGCCTGAAAACCAACACTTCCTTCTGCCCCTCAGTCAGAGTATTCTGGAAGCTGAGTCCAACAGTGTCTAAAGTCCAGAAATAAGACTGCTAAGTGAGCTAGATCCAAATGTGCCTTCAGTACTCCATCACAGAGCTGCAGAAGCCTGATACTAAAGATTTATGTCAGTCCCCCATAGAGCACTGCAGTAAGCTGAGACCCAATGGTTATTCAATTCAACCATCAGAGCACTGCAGGAGACTAAGACCCACTGTGTCTTTAGTCCCTACACCTGAGTATTGCAGAAGTCTGAGACAAAGCTGTGCATTAATTCCCACCTTCGACTCCTGGAAGAACCTGAGACACAAAGGTCACTTAAATCCATCCATCAGAACGGTGTAGAAGGTTGAGATCAAGTAGTATCATTCCTTCCATTCAAGCACTAACAGAGGAAGAGACTCAATGGTGTCTACAATGGTCCATTCCAGGTCTGCAGGAGGCTGAAATCAAAAGATGTCCTAGAGGGCTGTCAGAACACTGCAAGAGACAGAGGGCTGATAGAGTTCTTCATCCTTCATGAGAGTGCTATTAAAGTCTGATACCAAATGATGACTTCAATCCTTCATCAGATAAATGAAGGTGGCTAAAACCAGTTGTGCCTTCATTCCCAGAGTTACAATGTTGCAAGAAACCTAGAATCAATGATGTATATAGTCCAGCATCAAGTGCTGGAAGAGACCAGAACCAATCAGAGTGCTCACTCCATCAGAGTGCAGGAGCAGACTGGCACAAAAACTGGTCTCTGCCTGTCATTCACAGTGCTCTTGGAGACTGAGAACTAACACTGTCATCCATCCCTCAGTATAAGAGCTGCAGAAATCTAAGGCCACTCATAGCTTTCAATACCTCCTTAGCATGCCGCTAGAGGTTGAGATGCAATTCAGACTTTAGTTCCTCCATTATGGACTACTGTCCCTCATCAGAGCATTGCAAGATGCTGATAACCATTGGTGTCTTCAGTCACAGAGAACTGCAAGAGGCTGAAAACCAACATTGCCTTCAGTCCTTCAGAGTGTTGCAGGAAACTGAGACCAATGATGTTTATAGTCCAGAGATCAGAGTGCTGCAAGAGACAAAGATCCATGATACCCTCAGTCACTCCATCGCAGTATTGTAGAAGTCTGATACCAAATGTTGCCATCATTTGGTCCATTATAGCACAGTGATTGGCTGAGACCCAATGGTGTCTTCAGTCCTTCCATCAGAGTGCTGCAGGAAGCTAGGACCTATGGTGTATTTAATCACTGTATCACAATGTTGCAGTTGTCTGAGACCAAACAATGCTTTCAGTCTCTCCCTCAGACCTCTGGAGGAATTTGAGACCCAATGGTGTCTTCCATATAACTAAGTGATGCAAAATGCTGAGAACAAATCATGCTTTGTGTCCTCCATCAGAATGCAGAAAACCGTGAGACCCAAATCTGCCTCTGTCCTTCTGTTAGCACTACACAGGAATCTGAGAATCAATAGAGTCTTCAGTCCCTCCATCATAGTGCTGCAGAATTCTGAGGCCAAGAGTTCTCTCTGTCCCTCTCTTAGAGCCTTGCAGGTGACTAAGATCCAAAGGTGTCTCAAATCCTTCCAAAATAGGTATGTATGACTGTGAGAACCAAAAGGGTCAGCAGCCCCACCCTCTGGTTGCTGGGAGCAGCTGAGACAACATTGACTCCAGTCCCATTTGGAGAAGATTACAGATACCTGGTAATCTGTCTTCAACCCCCACAGCAATGCAAAAGGCTGAGAACAAGTGGTTTCTTAATTTCCTTATACCAAGTTCTGAAGGAAGCTGAGAGCCAAAAATGTCTCCCCTTCCTCCATATCTATGCTACAGAAATCCGTGACAAAATGCTGCTTCCCTCCATTAGGGTACTGCACAAAGTTGAGACTCAGTATAATCTTTAGCTCTTTTTGTAAGAGCACCGGAGAAGATGAAGGCCCAACTGTGTCCTTCATAACCCTATCAGCACCCTGCCAGAGGATGGGTCCCAATATTACCTACAATTATTCTAACAGAGTGCAACAGGAGGCTGAGAAAAAAAAATGTACCATCAATCTCTACTACAGCATTTCCAGTTTTTGAACAATGATGCCTACAACCCTTTAGTAATAGCACTGCAGCATGCTGACACCCAAAGGTGACTTTAATATCTCAGTCACACTCTTGCAGCATGCTGAAACAAAGGTTTCTCCAGTCCTTCTTGCAGAGAGCTGCAGGAGGATGTAAACCAAATGTGTTTTTGGTCCCTCCATCAGAGATATACAGTACTGAGACACAAGAGTACCTTCATACCCCAGCTGAAATGCTGCAGGATGCTGAGAAAATAAATGGTGTCTTCAGTCCCTCCTTCAGAGCACTGAGAATGCTAGAAAAAAATGTGTCTTCAGTCCTTCAACACAAACACTGCATGAAGCTGTGACCCAACATTTTCTACTGTCCCTCTCTCAAAATGCTGAGGGTGCTAAGACCCACTGATGCCTTTGGACCCAACATCAGAATGCTGCAGATATACAAAGGTCTGTTCAGTAACTTTAGTGGAGAGCTGCAGGAAGATGGGAGCCAAAGGTGTCTTCAGTCCATCCATTCATTACATGCTGCATAAGACTGAGACCCAGCTGTTTCTTTAGTCCCTCCAAAATCATGCTATATGAGGGGCTGGGTCCCCAATGATGTCTATATTCCTTCATCAGAGTGCTGCATTAGGCAGAAAACTAACAGTGTGTTCATTGCCTTTGACAAAGCACACAGGTGGCCAAGGCCAAACTGTGACTTCAGACCCTCTATAAGAGTGCTGCAGAAGGTTGAGACCAATGGTGTTTTCATCCCTTTGTTAGTATGCTTTAGGAGACTCAGATTCAATATGTTCATGGTCTCTTCCTCAGAGTGTTACAGAAGGCTGAGATTTGATTGAGTCTTCAGACACTCAGAATGCTCAAGGATCCTGAAACAGAATGGTGAATTCCATCCTTCATCAGAGCACTGCAAAAGGCTGAGAACCTGTAACTAGTCTCTCATGGAGCACTGTAAGAGGTTGAACCTAAGTGATGTCTCAGTCCCTTAATGCCAGAGATGTAGAACGATGACTACAAGGTAGTCTTCAGTCTCTCCAGCAGAGCCCTGCAGGAGGATGAGATCCTATGTTTCTAAAGTCCCTCCAAAAGAGTACTGCAGGAGGCTAAGACACAACTGCCCCTTAAGTTCCTCCATCAGAGTGCAGCATGTGGCTAAGACATGACTAAGTCTACAGACTCAATCAGAGCTTTCCAGAATACTGAGTCAGAATGGTGACCAGTCCTGCATCAAAGTACTGCAGGAGACTGTAAAAAATTGTCTTCATTCTTCTATCAGAATGTTGAAGGAAGCTGAGACCCAGTGGTTTTTATTGTCCAGTGATCAGAATACTGTAGGAGGCTAAAGCCCAATGGTGACTTTGTTTCTTCATCAGAGTACTGGAAGAGGTTGAGAATTAAAGCTGTGTTCTTTTCCTCTGTCAGAGCATGCCTGACTACAGATGCCTACAGAGAACTACAGATGCCTGCTACCAGAGTGTCTTCAGTCCCACACTCTTCAGTGGGACTGAAGACACCAAATGATGTCTTCAGTCCTCCCATTGGAGCACTGCAGAAGGGTTGTCCCACTGTCTTCAGTCCACACTGTCTTCAGTCCTTCCATCACAGTGCTGTGAAAGTCTGAGAACAAATGCTACCTTCAGTCTCACAACTGGAGTGCTGCAATGGGCTGAGACCCAACTGTGTCTTAGCTCCACCATCAGAGTGCTGTGGGACCCTGAGAATCAATAGTCTCTTCAGCTGCTCCTTCAAGACACATGGAGGAATCTCAGGCCAAAAGTTGTCTTACATCCCTTCATCAGAGCATTGCAGAACTCTGGGACACAGTTGTCTTCAGACACCCCTTCAGAGTACTTTAGGGGAAGAACACATGGTGTCATCGGTCACAGCAGCAGTAATGCAATAGGCTGAGAAACAGCTTTGTTTTCATTCCTTCCATCTGAGTGCTGATGGTGGCTGAGACCAAAGGGTATCTGTAGCTCCAATATTACAGTGCTTCAGGAGGCTGAGACAAAATGGTGGCTTCAGTCCCTTAACCCCAGCACTGCAGGATTCCTGACCCAATATAGTCTTCAGTCCCTCCATCAGAGCACTGCAGGAGGCTGAGACCCACCTGCGCCTTCAGTCCCTCCATCAGTGTGATGCAAAATGTTGAGATCCTATGGTGTCTGCAGTCCCTCTATCAGAGGGCAGCAGGTGGTTGAGACACAATGAAGTCTTCAGTCCCTTTCTCAGAGTGTCTCAGAAGGCTGAGACTGAAGGCTTTCTCAGTCACTCTGTCACAGCACTGCACAATCCTGATGGAGAACATTGACTTCAGTCCCTCATAAGAGCATTGCAGTAGGCTGAGAACCAATGGTGTTTCAGTCTCTCACAGAGCACTGCAGGAAGCTGAAAACCTGGAATGCCTTTAGTCCCTCAGTCAAGTGTTTCTGGAAGCTGAGTTACAACAGGGACTACAATCTAACAATCAGAGTGCTACAGAAGGCTGAGACTCAATGGTGACATCAGGCACTTCATTAGAGCACAGCGGGAGGCTGAGACCACCATTGTCTGTAGGCCAGCCTCAGAGCACTGCAGGAGGCAGTGAACCAGTGGGGTCCTTCCATCAGAGTGCTGCAGGAGCTTGAGACCAATGATGCATTAAGTCTTCACATCAGAGGCATTCAGGAACCTGAGATCCAATTGTTGTCAGTCCCTTCATTAGTGCTCATTAGGTAGATATCAATTGGTATCTTCAGTTCCTTCATCACACTGTAGAATGAGACAAGTGTTGTCAGTTCCTCCATCTGAGTGCTGCAGGAGTTAAGTCCCAATGGTGTCTTCATCCCTTAATTGGAGCTTAGACTCCAAGTTTCCTCAATCATTTCATCAGAGGATGAGACCCAATGGTGTCCACATCCCTTTATCAGAGCTCTGTAAGAGACTGACAAACAATGGTTTCTTCAGTCCCTCCATTAAAGCTCCAGGGGAGGCTGAGATCCATCATTGTGTCCAGTGCTCAGTCAGAGTGCTATAAGAGGATGAGACCCAAGAGTGTTTTCAGTCCCTACCTCAGAGCACTGCTGGAGACTGGGACCCAACAGTGTGTTCAATGTGTCAAAGTGCTACAGGACAAGACAGAAAGTTTACTCTTTTTCTCCATCAGAGGACTGAAGGATGCTGAGACCAAATGATGTCTTCAGTCCTCCCATTGGAGCACTGCAGAAGGCTGAGACACACTGGTATATCCAGTCCCTTCAGCAGAGCAATACAGGTGGCTGAGACCCACAGTGTCTTGAATCCCTCCACTCTAATTAAGACTCCAATTGGTCTCTCCCTCTTGCAGTGCTCTGATGGAGGGTCTAAAGACACCATTGCATCTCAGCCTACTGTAGTACTCTGATCTGAGGCACTGAACACACTGTGGGGTCTCAACCTCATGCAGTGCTTTCATGAGGGGACAGAAGACACCATTAAGTCTCAGGCTTGTATAGCCCTGCAACAAAAGGACTGAAGACACCATTGGGTCTCATGCTGCTGCAGCATCCTGTCAGAGTAACCAAACACATCTTGTGTCTCAGCCTTTTGCACTACTCTGGTCAAGGAACTGAAGATAATATTGTGCCTCTGTCACCTTAAATGTTGTAACATAAAGACTTAAGTCTCAGACTACTGCAGCACTCTGATGAAGTACTGAAACAACCATTGTTTAACAGCCTACACCGGTGCTCTGATGGAGTGACTGAACATCATGGGGTCTCAGCCTCCTGCAGTGCTCTGTCCAACAGACCTACACAAAGTTAGGTCTCACTCCCCTGCAGAACCCAGAGACTGGAGACACCTTTGGTTCTTAGACTTCTGCAGTGCTCTAATGCTATGGTTTTATGTCACCATCCAGCATCTGAATGAGGGACTGAAAACACCATTGTTCTCAACTTCCTGAAGTGCTCTCATGGAAGGCCTTAAGGCATTGTTGGGTCTTAGCCTTCTGCAATTCTTTGTAGAGTGACTGGTGACATCTTTGGTAACCAGAATTTTGCAGTGCTCTGAAGGACAGAATGAAGACATCTTTGGGTCTCAGCCCACTGCAGATCTTAATGGAGCAACAAAAGACACATTGTATCTCAGCCTCCTGCATAGCTATGATTGAGGGACTGATGGAAACTGTGGGTCTCAGCCTCCTGCAGTGTTCTGATGGAAGGGCTGAAGGTACTGTTGGGCCTCAACCACATGCAGCCCTCTGGGCAAAGGAAACCTTAGCTTCCTTTAGAATTCTGAAGGAGGGAGTGAAGACAACTTTGCTTCTCTGCAACCTGCTCTAAGGAGGGACTGCAGACAATGTTGGTCTCAGCCTCCTGTAGTGCTCTAATGGTGGTATGATGACATCTTCAATCTCAGTCTCCTGTAGCCTCTAATGGATGGACTGAAGATAATATTAGGACTCAAACTTCTGCAGCACTGTAATGGAGGCGCTGAGGACATTGTTGGGTCTCAGCCTCCTGCAGAGCTCTGATGGAGGGACTGAAGACATCATTGGGTCACAGCCAAATACAGTCTATAGTGGAGGGACTAAAGACAACATTGGGTCTCAACCTCCTGCTGCATTTTGATGATGTGCCTAAGGACACCATTGGTTCTCAGCCTCATGTGTCTCTCTGCAGAAGTTCTGAAGACAACATTGGGTCTAAGACACCTCAGACACTTTGATGGAAGTACTGAAAACACTATTGGTTCTCAGCCTAATGGTTCACTCCAATGACAGATTTAAGAAGTCACTGGGACTCAGACTTCTGAAGGGCTATGGTTGAGGGCCTGGAGATACCCTTGATCTCAGGGTACTGCAGGTTTCTGTCCAAAGTACTGAAGAAACACTTGGGTCTTCACCTCCTAAAGCACTCTAATGGAAGGATTAAAGACAGCTTTGGATCTATGTCTCCTGCAGTAATATGATGAAAGAACTGAAGACATTGCTGTGTCTGTTTCATGAAATGCACTGATTGATGGACTGAAGACTTGGTTCTCAGCCTCTTGCTGTACTCTGTTCAATGTACCTAAGATGCCATTAGGTTTCAGGGTCTTGCAGCAACCTGATAGAAACAGGTGAAGATACCTTTTTGTGTCAGCCTCCTGTAGCATTCAAAATCAGGAACTGAAGACACCAATGAGGCTCCTGAAGCACTCTGACATAGGCACTTAACATTATTGAGTCTCAGCCTCATAAAGCAATCTCAAACGGTGACTGAAAACACTATTTGCCTCAGGCTCCTGTAGGCCTGTAATAAAAAGACTGAACACACCATGGGTTTCAGCTTCCCATAGCACTCTGATAGAGGGCCTGAAAACAGGTTTGATTCTGTTGCTCCAGTTAAGGGACTCGAGATATACCATTAGTTCTCAGCCTCCTGCAGTGCTCAGATGGAGGGACTGAAAACACCTTGTGTCTCAGCCTCCTTCAATGTTCTTATACAGAGACAGAAGATACAATTTAATATTAGCATACTGCAGTACCCTGTAGAGGTGCTGAGTACATTAGGTCTCAGCCTCCTGCAACCCTCCAGTGGTGGAACTTAAGGCCTCATGGGCTTCAATCTCATTCAGAGCTCTGATAGAGGGACTTGAGGCCCCAGGATTTTCTGTCTCCTACAGAATCTGAGGAAGCACTCAAGACTATTTTTGTCAGCCCTTTAAAAGCAGGATGATGATTTCATTGGGTCTCTGCCTCCTGTAGGGCTCTAACAGTGGTACTGAGGAAAACACTAGGTCACTGACCCCTGCAGCCCTCTTCCAGAGCCACTGCAGCCATCCTTGGTCCTCAGCCTACTGCAGCACTCTAACTGAGGGACTACAGAAATGACTGGTCTATGTCTCCTGCAGTGCTCTGATGTGGGTCTGAAGACAAAGTTGAGTGTCAGCTTTATGCTGTAATGTCATGGAGAAACTGGAGACAATGTTGATTTTCTACCTCCTGAAGGACTCTGTCTAAAGTTTCTAAGACAATGTTGACTCTCAGTGTACAGAAGCACTGTGACAGAGGCACCGAAGACAGAAAGCTTTCATTCTTAGCTTCCTGCAGTGCTCTGATGATGGAGGGACTTTAGGCACCATTGGGCCTCAGCCTCAAGCAGCACTCTAAAGATGGACTAGAGATAGCATATGACCTTACCCTCCTGCAGTGTTATGATGGAACAAATGACACCATTTGACTCAGCCTCTTGCAGTGCTCTGATGGAATAACTGAAGAACCTGCTGCAGTGCTCTGAAGGTGAAACTGAAGACACCGTTGGTGGTCAGGCTTCTGCAGCCCCTGATGGAGATTCTGAAGACATCTTTGGGTCTCAGACTCCTGTAGCACTCCTACTGAGTGACTAAACACAAATTTGGGTCTCAGCCTCCTGCAGAGCTCTACTGGAGGTCTAGTGCAGGTCTCAGACCTCTGCAGCACTCTGGCAGAGGGACTAAAGATAACATTGGGTTTCAGTCTCATTCAAACTGTCACAGCCACAGAACACATCATTGAGTCTCAGTGTCCTGCAGCACTCTGATGTAGGGACTGAAGACACCATTGTATTTAATCACCTTGCAGTGCTCTGTCCGATGACCATAAGACATCATTGGGACTCAGCCTCATGTAGCACTATGATGGAGAACTGAAGACATCATTGGGCCAAAGGCAGCGCTGATGAAAGAACTGAAGAAACCTTTGATCTCAGCTTCCCGCATCATTCTACTTGAGGAACTGAAAACACCATTGTGTCTCAGCCTCACACAGTGCTCTTACAGAGGTACTGAAGATACCATTATAACTCAGATAACTAGTCCTGTAATGGAATGTGATGAAGATATCTTTTGTCAGTCTTCCACAGCGCTCTGGTAGAGGGACTGCAGACACCACTTGCTCTCAGCCTCCTGCACTGTTGGGACTCAGCCCCTGGTTGCCCTATGAAGCAGAGATTTGGCCTCAAGAGTATGACTAATTAAGCAGTATGGTACTGGCATAAAATTCAACATACACATAAATTGAACAGAATAGAGAGTCCAGAAATAAACCTACACCTGTAGAGTCAATTACTATTCAAGAGAGGAAGCAAGCACACACAGTGGGGTAAAATTTATTCAAGAAATGGTGTTGAAAAAACTGGACAGACATGTGCAGAAAAGTGAGAGTAGGCCACCTCTGTACACCACACACGAGAATAATGTCAAAATGGATTACAGACTTAAGTATTAGCCTGGAACCATAAGTATTATAGAAAGGAACATAGGCAGCAAAATCTCAAATGCTGCTTGGAGTAACAGTTTGTCAGATATGAGTCCCCAGGAAAGAGAAATAAAAGAGAACATAAACAAAAGGGACTTCATCAAACTAAAATGTTTTTGCACAGCAGTGGAAAACACCAACAAAATAAAAAGCCCAGAAAATGGGAGAATATATTGGTCAATACATCTGATAAGGGGTTAAGGTACAAAATTTTTGCAGAATTATGTATTCTTTTTTTTTTTTTTTTGCTTTTCAATCAGTTGTATCCTCAAAACCACCACCAAGTGATTCATGTCCATTTTCAATGAGGCATAGATTTCCACTGATGTTTTCTGAAAATCCACCTCCAAACTCCTTCAGAGTTTGGAATTTTCTCTAGTCCCTCTTGTGTCCATGTGGAAACTATTTCAGACTCTGGTACCTGGGAATATTGTTTGAGTTGCCTTCCATAAATGATATCTGTATAGATTCTAATTTGTATAGCAAACACCTGTGATGCCAGTAATGCTCATGACCATGCCATAACTTCTGCAATTGTGCAGTCACCAAGAAAGACATGGAAGTTTGTTTCTGTACTACCTTGTACACTGGCTGCCTTGACGTGGTTCACCCATGAGAGAACAATCACCTTCCTCCTATCTGGAAATCTCTGGGTGTTTCTCGTTACATGTAGCTGAATGTATTCCCACCATCTCTTCTCAGTTATATTTGATGACTTGTGATTAAAAGTATATCTAGGTTTTGTGTTTGTTTTTTTGACAAAGAAAAAATTCAGTTCCTTACTCATAGCTTCTTTTCAAATACTATAGGGCTATGTATGGCCTAGTGCCTATAATATTAAGTGGGCGGGAGGGAGGAGTTCCACCCTCAGGGTCCACTGGCCACCATAGATGAGAATAAGTCCACCAAGACGTGATCTGCTTGGGGAGGGAAGATGGTCTATGTCTCAAAGGAAAAGGGCCAACAGCCTTTTCCTGAATGGGCTTTTATTAGGTTCATTTTGCACAGGAATACAGGTAAAGCTCATTAATCATTATCAGTAAGGATCAAACAATAGATAGCATACAAAGAACTCTGAGGGCCTATTTTGAGTCCAGGTCAGATAGTTAAAGGACCATAAAACTTTGGGGAATAAACTCATTTCCTGCTTGGACCCTTACCATTTAATTGAGAACATTCTAAATAAAGCAGGTTTCACGGGATTTTACATGAATATGTTTCTTAGGTCTGATCGCCCTAGGGAACCCACCCTTTCCAGCACAGGGTGGCACCCACCACCATTGTTTCAGGATTAAGTCATTGTTTCAGGTTTAAATCAGGTAGGGGAAGCAAGGCAGCCAAGAGATTAGGAGACTTCTTGCAGACAGAATGAGGACTCAGGCTATGTCAAAGCTGAGGGGCAAGAGGCCATCCTTTTTGCCATAGCCCCCAAGTCCTTCCCTGGGGGCGCCCCATGATCATACCTGTTTTAGGTTGTCCCTCCCGTGAGGAATCTTACCTGTCTTGGCTAACTGATCAAGCATTGGGGGCCAAGCAGGGTGAACAAAAAGGAGCAGAGGCAGTGCCCCTGCCAGGGAGATAAGCTTTGTCTCCTCAGTGGCTTATAGTTCAAAGGTCGCTCACTCAGCCTTAGCTATGGGAGGTGAGGGGGTGGATTACAGCTTTTGAAACCAGCAGGGTGCTTTCCTATAATTAAGCACCCAAACCTTTCCATACTCACAGAAAGTCCTAGTACACTGTGCTAGATTAGAGGAGTTTGGATCGCTGAGAGTGAAAGAAGGGGGCAGAAGAGTGCTATTTGTAGTTAAGTATGTCTTGGGTACTCTCATGCAGCAATGACAACAAAGTGCCTATGGCTGGAACACCTCTCCCTTTAACCTAGACAGCTACTGTAATGGTTTAACTCTAGGCTAACCAGAGCAAAGCACTTTGGCTCTCTATGCCTCACAGTCTTCAGAGAACACAAAGAATCTGCAAGACTAGGTCAAGAATATGGTCATGAAGAGGCAAGGGCATGACTGTGTTTAGTGAACCAAAAGTGGCAGAGGGTGGGGAAAGTCCTGGCAGGTTAGGTTCAGGGACCTAGCCTGTGGGGGAGCTCTGTCCAGAGCACCCATGGCCATAGTGGATGAGAATAAGTCAACCAAGACATGATCTGCTTGGGGAGGAAAGGTAGCCAATCTCTCAGAGGAGAAGGACTTCAGCCTGTTCCTCAATGGGCTTTTATTGGGTTCAGTGCACACAGAAATACAGGTAAAGCTCAGCAATCATTGTCAGGCAGTAGTGATCAAACAATAGATAACATACAAAGAATGTTGATGGTTTATTCTGAGTCAGGGTCAGATAACTAAAGGGTCATAAAACTTTGGGAAACAAATTCATTTTATGCTTGGACCCTTATCAGAAAATTGAGGGCATTCTTAGCAAAGCAGGTTTCAAAGGATTTTATGCATTATTCCTTAGGCCATGATCTTCCCAGGGAACCACCTGTTCCTGCCCAGGACTACTCCACCTTCTGGCATTGTTGCAGGCTTAAGTCAGGAGGTGGAAGAAAGGCAGCCAAGATATTAGGAGACTTCTTACAGACAGAATGAGGACTCAGGCTATGTCAAAGCCAAGGGGTAAAGGTCCATCACCTTATTTTTCTATAGTCCCCTAAGTCCTTCTTGGATGGCCCCACTGCAACCATGCCTGTCTTAGGTTGTCTGTCCCTCAAAGAATCTTACCCATCACTGGCTAATCAGTTATCTACCTCGGGTCAAGCAGGGTGACGTGAAGAGGGCAGAGGCAGCACCTCTGCTGGGAAGATAACCTTTATCTCCTTAGTGTCTTACGGTCCCAAGGTCATTCACTTAGCCTTAGCCATGGGGGGTGGGGGGGTTATGGCTTCTGAAACCAGGCAGGGCGGTTCCCATCATCTCCCTGTTTTTTTGTTTTTTGTTTTGTTTTATGAACACAGTTGTAGTTGTTAAGCCTGTGAAACCTACAATTTGCAGTTCCTGAATAGAGATCCCAAGAAAATAACCTTCATATACATCATAAAACATAAATAACAAGAAAGACAAGGAGGCACCCAAGGCCTGCTAGTACCTAAACACATAAATTCAATCCACTGAACCAATTCTTAAGATTCAGTGACTGTAGATTATCATGGAGGGTCTAGAACACCTTCTGTTCAGTAAGGTGTTTGATGTCACTGAGCTACTGGTAGAGCTCAAGCTGGAGCTGATCAATCTATCCTCTGAGAATGGTAGAGAACGCGCTTTGAAGGTGATGATGAATATCTGCTCAGGAATACTGACTGGAATTCCACCTTAATGGAATAATACAGTTTAGAAAAACCAGGATCACAAGTAAGTTGTTGTCTTAAGGCAAGAGCATCCTGTCACTCTCCAAGCCAGACAACTGCAGATTCTGTGGCAGGGCCAGGTAAGAATTTCCTCATCAATTTGGGCTAGTTGAATCATTCGTTGAGTAGTATTAGTGAGAACATCAACCATGAGCAGTTTGAATGGATTCAGTAAAGGCTACAGATGCAGTAGTCATGGCTCCAATTATTCCAGTACCACAAACTATGCAAACAATAAACCTGCCTATAAATCAGCAGGTCCTGACATGGGCAAGGGCCTATTGAGAACACTCAATCCTCCCAGATTGGCCCCCTCCTGAGAAAAGTTAAGAAGAAGCCCAGCCTGAGCCTGTTGGCAAATGACAATTATGGTGGTCAGATTTAACTAGGTGACATTTGCATGGGTTAAGCAGCTGATATATATAGTGCAGGAGTAGTAGAAAAAGTATATACAGTAGAAGTCTCATTTATACATAAGTTGAGTTGTACCAGGGATGGATACAAACAGATAAGGATGAGAAGTACATATAATAACCCAGGTACATTTAATATTCCAAGTGTTAAAGTAACCAAAGACATTATCTCTCCTTTGGATAAAGTGAAATTATCCCATCTGACGGTCAACAAAAGGGGAGCCCCATCTTCCAAGTGGAAGTACGCCATGGGCTGTATGATTAAGACTTTTTATTCTGAGAATAGGGGCTCCTGCTCCTCCCCTATGCCAACTAAGTTTATTGTACATGGAGGAGCATTGGGTCCACTATCGCCAAGCCTGCTATGGCATACACCTTCCATTTTGCACCCCAGTTTTCTGCTACTAGAGGGGTGCTAGTGATATTAGTTAATGATGATGCTTGATCATGACATAATTTCCAAGTGACTGCTTTGGTTGATCCACTATTTTTTGACATAAAGGAAAATTGGACCTTTCTTCTTTAAATCCCATTTTTCCAACTAAGGAAAGATTTACTGCAGACAGAGACAGTTGAGTGGTATTAGTTATTGCATAAGCATACCACTTAGACACAATAGGTAAACAGAGGGTATTGGTTAACACAGAAAAGCAAGCAGGCAAATGGTTAGAGACATATACAGTGCTTTCTGGGACAGACAGTCAATGATGTTATTCCTCTAGGGATCCATCTGGAGGGAGCCAGGTGTCTCCAGTCCACTCAGTATTGTTACTAGACAAAGGAGGCTCAAGATTCCACCCAATGAGGAGCTTAAACATAGGTGAATCTATAACATGGCTCCCATACATATGATTGGTTTCAGAGGCTAAACCTACCCCTCCAAGGCAGGTAAGGAGGCCCAAGATTAGGGCCACCTAGGTGAAGTTTAAAGAAACAACTGGCAAATAAGCTAGAAACCTGTTCCCTGGAGTATCCCTGACTCCTGATTGCTGGATAATCTGCTCTGCCCTCGTATTGAAGGTTTTGAGGTCACTCTGAATTACTCCCTGAGGTTGATCCAGGAGTTGCTCCTGTGAGTCTGTGTTTCATGGTGGCAGCATTCTTCTGTTTTGGTCCTTGGGAGCAACTGCTCTTTCCATTCCTCCAGCCAATCTACTTTTTATCAAGCTGTTGAATCCTGATGGATGGCCACATCTGTTGTTGGTATGTTATGGTACGTTATATAGGTCTGTTATGGTATGGTTTCACTTTTTTTCCTGGAAGCCATAGAGGGCCTCTGGGAATTGAAACACAAGCATACCCTCTTCCCCATGTTAATAGTTCAACTGGGTCTTCCCATCTTTCTTCCCTTAATGGGTCTTTGTACAAGACCAAAGGGTGTGGACCTTCAGGTTTGTTGTACACAAAGTATTTGTCTGTGGGTGGCTCTAGATTATCATCACAATTCAAAAAAACTGTACATATATATTGCCTGGGGGATGTTTCCTGAGTCCCCTTTTATAATTTAATAATGTTCTAAAGGTGTGGTAAGCCCCTTCAACAAATGTTTGTCTGTAGGGTTATAGGGGATACCTGTTTTACGCTGAATTCCCCATTTTTCTAAGAAAGATTGAGTGGCTTCTACAATGTACCCCAGTTCATTATCAGTCTTGATTTTTTGTGGATGGCCTAAGTGGCTGAAGGCCTCAAATTAATGCACTCTAATATTCTTTGTTGATTCCCTGGTGAGGGAAGTAGCATGTGGAGCACCTGAGTGTCTACAGATACATGTAAATATTTGAATCTTCTGAAAGGGGTCAGCAAGTATTATCCGTCTGCCAAATCATTCAAGGTTGCAAACCTCTAAGGTTAATGCCAAGAGCAGGGTGATTTGTATTTCCCATTGAGTGAGAAAGTCCCTGACCCAGATATTAAGTGAGGTGGGAGGTACCTAAGGTTAAATTTGTCCAATTTGCCCATCTGGACCAAAACATGGGGAGAAAGAGATAGAAAAATAGTAGGGTAGTAGAAACCACTTTTTCAAAACTAAGCATGAAGGCAGCCTCCCAAAGTCTTGAGCCTGCTGTCTCTTAGCTCGGGGAGGACCTGGCTAGAAAGAACTTGCCTCATGATGCCAGTTCTAAGTCAGATGCTCCGTGCTGGCCGAGGCAAGGAGCTGCAAGGAATTGCAGCCTCAGAGGCGGACCTGGCTCATTGGGATGGGCACCAGGTCATGAGTGTGGGGATGGGAAGGAAGACAAGGCGGACCAAACCCCTGCCCACTGCCACCCAACCCTGGTGGAGGGCCCCATCATGTTGCAAGGGCATGCACCCACCCCAACTGGGCTCACTGGATACAGCCGTGTTGCCCACCACAGCTGGGGCAACCCACAGGCCTTGGTGTCCAGAGTTGCCGCTGCCTCAGTCCCATAGGTCCCTTCCCTTTTGACCTAAACTTTCCTGATTATGATGGCTTTGCTGCCCTACTTTTTCCCATGTTTCCAAATCTAAAGATCGTTTATTTGAGAAATATCTCACAGCCTTAAGAAGCTGCTGAATTAAAATTAAAAAAAAAAGCTGCTGAATTAGCCTAAAACATTGTTCCTGTTCCTTAGAGAGCCCATTCCCCATGGCTGAGGATTCGAAAAAAACCTTCAAAGAAACTTAACGAATAAAATAACCTTTTCTGAAATTCCTCCCACCACAAGTACAGCGATTGTGAAACCAGTTTCAGTTTTGCTTTCACTCCATCTGAACCTTCAGATCCTGTTTCTTGCTAATGAGGAAAGTGTAGTGGGTCTAAATATGCTGCTTCCGAGGAGGGTTCCCAAGTCGATCATCTCTTGGTCATCCCTATCTTTTTTACATGTCTTGGTTTCCCTCCCAGTCATTTAGAACAGCTGGTGGGGTTTGGAGCACTTGGATGATCAACTCTTAAATCACACTTCCCCAGATGAGCTGAAAGTTAAATTACATAAGGGGGAATATCCAGGGAATTTCTAGGTTCCCTACACATCTCAGGGATGTGACCACAGACACCTCCACAAGGCCCCCACTTCCATGAGGACACGGGAGATCTCAAGCTGGAGAAAGGAATTGCCTCTTTACTTTGGCACTCAGCAGGAAGCTGAAATACCTCACTACAAAAGCTGATAAAAAGGAAAAATCTTTGCTTTCTCCTCCCCAAGTCTAAATCTAGGTGGGGATCGTGCTCCAGAGGATGGGACTGTGAATGCTTTTACAGTGTGCCTCTCCTTGTGTGGACTTTTGCTTGTGGCTGGCAGGAAACCTAGTGGTCTGTCCTGGTCCAGTTCTAGCTTATCCTTTCATGGGTGTCTTCTAGCGGTGAGTGCCCTGGTGACTTTTAAATGCTTGACCCATGCCTTGAGGTGCAGTAAATGCTTGGGAAGAGAAAGCAAGACTCCTATTTAAGGAAGAGAGTGCTGGGGAGTGAAATGAGAAGAAAACTGCTCCAGGGGCAGCATGAAATAAACCTTTCCTCTTATCTGTAACATGCCTGGGGGCCTTACTGAGAGATGCCCATGTCCCTGGTGGGATGAAAGCACTGATTTCCATCATTAGGTGTGCCATCCACAACAAAGGCTTGTAGCCTCTGACTGATACTGGTACTGAATCCTCAGGTCCCTGTTTGGGTGCCAGATGTTGGGGGACTCTGCCCACAAAGCTCCCCTGGCCATTGTGGATGAGAATAATTCTACCAAGACACAATCAGCTTGGGGAGGAAATGTCAGTCTCTCAGAGAAGAAAGGCCACATTTCCACCCCAAGCAGATCATGTCTTGGTAGAATTATTCTCAGCCATGACAATCTGGGAGCCTCTGTGGGCAGAGTCCCCCTACAGACAAGGGGAACTTTCCCAATACCCAGGGTTGAGTGGAGGAATAAGATGTTTTGGAGTATAAAACAGGAGTAAGGGTCTGCCTGGTTAGGTCTAGACACATGAGTGGACTCCTTTAGCATTCCAAGCTCATGGGTACCAGTGGAGACAGCACAGATATAGAGGTGGCCAAAATGATGGGTGCTTGCAGACATCTAGAGTATATGCCCTTGCAGTAATTGTGGTGTCAGAGTTGAGACTCCTGCTATGGGATCTAACAGATAAAACTGCCTCCTCCCACAGCTTGCTCTCTCATTTGGTGGTAGAGGGCCTGAGGGACCTTAGGAAGACAGGCAGACCTCGGGCACCGGAGACAGACTGGAGGGTCTCAGTCAAACAATTTCCCTAACTGGTGCAGAATCTGTGTTCTCAGTCCAGAACAGATTTTAAGGCCAAGTCCCCTTACGGTAAGGAACTATGGTTGTAAAGGGTCTGACTGCTTATCATGTGGTGTGGGATAAGAAGAAGATCCAGTGTGGGGAAAAGGAGGTTTATAGAGAAGACAAAATGCATTGTCAAGCAACAACAGTGACTCTACATGCAATACATGTGTATACATTTACTGCCAAGCACCTTAGGAACATGAAATCTCTTTGTTCCTCCTAACACCACTTTGTTTTACACATGAGAAATCTGAGGTGCAATGTGTGATATGACAAAGGTCATGCAATGCACACAGCAAGACTCTATTCAGACCCACGGCCCAGGAACAGACTCTCTACTACCTTTGCAGATCAATAGGGTTCATAGCTTGAGACAAATATGATAGGATTTGAACCCAAGACCTATACAACATATGGTGCAAGCATGGACCTGCTCTATGACCTGCTGGTGTCTGTATTTCTTTCTAAGCAGAGAAGACAAGAAGAAAGAGAGCAAACTTCACATTTAGCAGAATGGCTGGATTTAATCTTCTCTGCCTGAAAGCCTGGGATTTGGGGCAACTCCCGTGACATGGTGGTGGGGCTGAGGCCTTTGGGTAGATTATCACCTGAGCCTTCAGAGCTACAGGAAGCCTACAGGTTTCCAGAAACAACAAGAAATGGGCCTTTGCTAAAACAAGAAGAGTCCACATCTGGTTTAATGAGTATTTAATAAGAATTCCAATTTAAATTAAATTCCAATTAAATTAAATTCCAATTAAAATTCCATTTTAAACAGAAGACACCAGCCAAAAAACCTCAATAGTTCTCAAAATGATGTAAGTCTCATTGCCTGGCTGGCCTCAACTTTTGCCTTCATTAGAAAGGGAATGGAGGACTTCTGGCAAGATGGAGGAATAGGTAGACGCACCGTACCTCCTCGCACAACCAAGATTAGAACAACAATAATTTACAGACAGAATTAACACCCAGAACTGACAGAGAATTTATCTGAATGCAAGTCGGACAGCCAAGAGGTTGAAGTAGACCCATACATCCAGACTGGTAGGAGATGACAAGCAGGGCAGGCGCAGGGCTGGTGCAGGTTGGCGGCAAGCAGAGGTCAGGGAAAATTTGGTGCGAAATCGGCGTGACAGCCATCCAGGGCGCAAGAATGTGGCGGTGATCCCTGAGTACGCAAGCTGCGGCTGGCAGACCCAGTGAGGCAGTGATTGTGGACCAAGGCAGAGCTCACAGCCCAGGAGCCCAGAGAAGGGTCTGAGCCCAGGAGAACCGAACTACCCCCATTGTTCCCTCCCGTCCCGCTCCTGCCCCCGCCTCCACATATAACGTCACAATCTAGCGATTGGGGTGCCCAGCCCCGGTGAATACTTAAGGCTCAGCCCCCCACCATAACAAGAGCAACCAGACTGGGGGGGAAAAAACGGAGAGATAGGGAAAGACATAAGATATGTTTCCAACAGAACAGATCAGTCCCCCAGGACTCATCCTTTTGAGCGACCAAGAAATAGCCAATCAGATGCACAGTTCAAAACCCTGGTGATCAGAAAGCTCATGGAATTGGTTGATTTTGGGTGCAAATTAGATGAAAGGATGCAGGTTACCATAAAAGAGACGCAGGAAGATATACGGAGGAGAGCCAATAGTGAAAGGAAGGAATCTGAGTCTCAAAACAATACAGTGGACCAGAAGGAAGATAGAATCAACCAAGTAGAAAAGCACGATGAAATAAGAATTTAAAAAAAAAATGAGGAAAAGCTTAAGAGCATCCAGGACACCTTTAAATGTTCCAACATCTGAATTATAGGGGTACCAGAATCAGAAGGGGAAAAGCAACAAATTGAGCACATATTTGAACAAATAATAAAGGAGAACTTCCCCAATCTGGCAAAGGGAACAGTCTTCCAAGAAATCCAAGAAGCTCAGAGAGCCCCAAAGAAGAAACACACCAAGGCACATCATAATTACATTAGCCAAGGTAAAAATGAAGGAGAGAATCCTAGAAGCAGCAAGAGATAAGGGGACAGTAGCCTACAAAGGAGTTCCCATCAGACTGTCAGCTGATTTCTCAAAAGAAACCTTACAGGCAAGAAGGGGCTGGAAAGAAATATTCCAAGTCATGAAAGACAAGGACCTACATCCCAGATTGCTCTATCCAGCAAAGCTCTCATTTAGAATGGAAGGGAAGATAAAGTGCTTTTCAGATAAAGTCAAGTTCAAGGAGTTCATCATCACCAAGCCCTTATTTTATGAAATGCTAAAGGGACTTATCTAAGAAAAGAAGATAAAGAAAAAATAGGTATAGTAAAAGGACAGCAAACTCACAATTATTAACAACCACACCTAAAGCAAAACCAAAAGAAACTAAGTAAACAACTAGAACAGGAACAGAACCACAGAAATGGAGGGCACATGGAGGGCTAGCAGCAGTGGGGTGGGAGGAGGAGAGAGGAGGAAAAGGTATAGAGAATAACTGGCATAGAATGTAGGTTGAAAATTAGGGGGAGGGCAAGAATAGTATGGGAAATGTAGAAGCTAAAGAACTCATAAGTATGACACATGGACATGAACTAAAGGGGGGTACTGTGGGTGGGAGAGGGGATACAGGGTGGAGGGGAGAGAAGTGGGAAATGGGACAACTGTAATAGCATAATCAATAAAATGTATTTAAAAAAAGGGAATGGAAATAGAATGGGGCACAGGGATGCAGAGAGGTCAGCAGATGATGTATCATACATAAGGGACCTTAACATCTTTCCACTGTCATCATGGTAGCACAGGTCTAGCCTCAGTGCCCACATATAGTGGCCCAGCTTTTGCTGTGGCACATGGCTTACAATTTCTGTCATTCTGAAATCAGAGTCAGGAAGGTAAGAAAGCAAGGGAGGAAGCACAGAGCAGGGCAAATTAAGGGAGGGAACACATTGAATGTGAATGGTGCAGCTGGAAATTGAAGCTTCCCATTCTACACAGAGCCTGCCCAGTGACCAGCTCATGGATGATTCAAACACTCCTTGATCTTAGTGGCTAATGTATGATAGCAGTATAATAGAGATATTAGTTGGGATATCATGGTGATCTCTAGATTGTGTTCTCTCTGGAAAGAGTGGGAAGAATGATGGAAAGAGCACCACTGGCCTGGAGAGGACAAGTCATCAGCACAAACATCACCCCAGAGAGGGAATGAAGAAGGGGCCTTACTTTAAAGTGGTGGAGGAACTGCCTGAGGATCATCTCTTCACCATTAAGTTGCAGTCCCCTCACCTCAAAGTGATCCCCCAATCCACTTTTAGTCATAGTACTATGGGAAAAAAAACACAGAGGTGAGGCACAACAGTCATCCCAGACCATTTTGCCCAAGTCAATCAACCTGACATATTAATTTAGATCGATCACAACAGCAACCCACTTTTTGCCCCAGAACCCTCCTGTGCCCTCACTATACTTGAGTATACCAATATTGTCACGATGACCACCAACAAAACCACATGCCATGGAGACCCTGCTTTTTTTTTCACTCACCTCCCATCCCCTCTTCCTTCCCACATAATGTCCTCTAACTATATTGGCCCTCTTCTCATTACTTCTAAAACTTTCCAGTCACACTCACACTTTGGATAAGTCTCTAAATCTATGATGAATGATGAAAAGTAGAAGGCACCAACAAAACAAATAGTTCTCAAAACAATGTAAGGCTTATGTGCCTGGCTGGTACAACAAACAGTACAACAAAGGTATAGCTACCCAATTATGGAGATCCTCACCCAGTATGGTGAAGAGTAGAACCTCTTCCTTGCCCCCACCCCCACCCCCACACACAACTCCTACCCAACATCTTCATTCATTGATGCTAACACCAAAACTTTCCAGAAAATTAAATCCAGACTGACCCCAACTGGGGACAAGGTAAGGCAAGGGGCTCAGAGGAGCTGAAGAAGTGCAGGGCCAGGTTGCTGAAACTGTTCTCATAAGACTTAAGCTTCTGGTATCCCTGTACCACCTAGTGTGCCTCCAGACACACAAAGCCAACCATAGCTGCTGTGGTAGTGGAATAGCTGGTGTGATCTTCCCTCCAATCAGCTTGCTCAGTGAGACAGAAGGTGGCCAGGACATCATTAGAGACGTTTCAGGTCTTCAGAAAAGTCCAAATGTGGGAGACTCAAGCTTGGGAAAGGGTGGAAAACTAGGTCTTGACTATCATTACCTTATGCTGGTCTGCCTGGGGAATGTTATAGTTCTCTGCCTGGAGGCTGGATGCAGCCACAGTGAAATCCATATGGAAGTTGCTGTCATCATCCTATTATGAGTGGAAGGGGAAGAAGGATAAGAGATACAGGGTGAGAGAGGGAGAATACTTCCTGGGTAATGGAGAGTCAAGTAAGTATGCACCTCAACTACCTGCTTGACCAACCAAAGACTCCTCTCTGCCACAGACCATGAAGTATGACCGGGCTATAAGGCAGGCCTACAATCCACACAAAAGTTTAGGGTGGATGAGCCCACATACCCTTTTGAGGGCCACCTCCCAGCACCTTCTTAAAATTGATGGGGTATGTCTTGAACACAGCTTCTCTGCGCTGGGCAGCATGGCCTTGAGCTGCTGTAGGTGGCTATCATTCACAGGAAGAGATAAACATGTTAGCCCTTTAGGTCTTAGGCTGGTGTCTGAACCCAAGGTGGGCACCGTTGTTCTAGCAGACAAAGTATTTGAAAATGGGAGACACTGTGGGAAAGGCAGCAGGGCAGGAAGGGGCAGAATAGAGAACCACCCCTCAAAGAAAGAGGTAAATGGGTGTGGGGAAATGGAGAGGGACATATCTGGAGAAACTGAGGAACAGAGATAAAGACATTAAGAAAGGATGTGGATGGTAGCACCATTCATAAGTTCTAAGGGGTAGAGTAACCCAAATGTTCACTGACAGATGAATGAAGAAAGAAAATAGATTTATTTTCCCGAGTCAACCTGGTACATTTAATTCTAAAAAAGAAAGAAAGACGAGGTGGCATATCTATTCAGTGGAATATGCCACTCAGTCTGACAGAAAAAAATAACTGCCACTTGCAACAACACAGATGGAACTGGAGCACACTACACTTAGCCAGAGACAGGCAGAGAGGCACTGCAGGATGACAGTCATATGAGGTACCTGGGACAGTCAAACTCAGACAGATAAAAAGTATGAGAGTGGTTGGCAGGTTGGTGGCAGCCATCACGTAGTCTAGATGCAGGATCTAGAAGGCAGGGTATGGATGGTTTAGCATGTCAGTCCTCACTCAGCAAGCCTTAGCCTCCTTCCCACCAAACTACTTTCCACTAGACCATGGGAGACCCTAGGAGGAGACTTACATTATTAACATCAAAGATGAGCGGTCTGGGCAGTGTTCTGGCCCAGACCAGAATGAGATTCCAGAGCTGGTAAGCTAAGATTATGCAGTGGGTATAGTGGAAGAGCAGGACCTGAGAGGAGGGAATTCTCAGACAATCCCCAGCTCCTCATTTGAGCCACAGAAGTCCTAAACTACTATCCTTGGGCACTAACCTTGTTGCCAGACACAGAACTAGGTATCACACCCTCAGATTGCCAGGCATGGTACTAACTTAACTAACCTAAAGTCAACCCATCTTCAGAAGTTTCCCATAGAAAAAGTTGCCATTATATCTGCACCTCAGACATGAGGATGCTGAGCTGCAGCAAGAAAACACTTAGTTTGCATCAAGGTGAAATGGAGCTGGGATTGCATGCATCTACTTCTTTGCTGTCCTACAGCTCTGGCTGGGAACCAGGTCCGATTCACCCTACACCACAGGTAAAGGAAAAACAGCCAACTATCATGCTTCAGAGAAACGGCATGAAAGTAAAACAGGTACTTAACTACAAAAAGAACTGGCTTAAAAATTGGATAAGCACTCTGTGCCTTGGTGTGCTTGCCATCAAGCTGTGATAACCAGTATGAGCCATTTCTAGAACCTAAAGAAAGTTCCCTATTTCCAGCAAACATAGCCTTCCACAGAGACCCAGCAAGTTTGTGAAACCTGGTCATGGGGAAAGTGGTACAGCAGCTGCTGGACGTTGCTAAAGCACTGGCTGTGACAGTGGTGGCAAGCCCAGGTCATACAGTCAGCCTAGGCCTGTGGCCACTGCAGCACCAGGCTGTGCGGCAGGGCCTCCAGTATTTCCAGGGGTCAGATGCCTCTCAAGCACAGCGTTCGCTCCATGAAGTTGGAATCTCTATCAGGAACCAGACAGATCACAGGGACAGGATAATACACTGAGATCCAGATAGTGGGCTTACCTCCATGGGAAAGCCAGACCTGAACCCCAACAACTGAGTGAGGCCCAACAACTCATTAACTTATTCAAAAAGTGTGACAAGTGCTGCTGAGTGCCCCAGTGTCTACAGGATGCCTTGGTTGGCGGGCAGGGGTTTCTCTGAGGGAGCAAATGGACAGACGGCTTACACACATCAGATACTGGTTCGCATTTTTCTGTTGGCTGCTTGAAGGGGCTTTCATACTCATCCTGAGCCCACTGCCCACAGAGAAAATAGCTTATGGGGCATATAGGGGACAAAATGCAGTTCTGAAGGCTTTAGAAAGACCATCAGTGAATGAAGCAAAGATCAAAAGCAGGCTACTGCGGTAAAACAGGTACTTAACTGTTAAAATGTAGTAAAATTTAAAACTTAAATGTTTTTTCAATTCCACTCATATCAGAGGATATGTCTTCCAGGCAAAATTGTAAAAAAGGAAACAGTGGTCTTATGAGTTACACTGAAATTGATTGATTGAATTGATATTTACAGAGCATTTCCTATGTAAGTTATACATTTTTTATTTGTATATATACATAATATGCTGTAAGGTAGACCACTTAAGAATATGAAACATCACCATATGAAACATCACCATAAAGTCAAGAAATTTTGAAACATATCAAGTATCTTACCAACTAAAATGTTATAAAACTAAAAATCAAAAGAAAATATTGAAAATCACCAAAACTCATGAATAGTAACAGGTTGTAAATTAATGAATGAAATAAAATTGAAATTAATCAAAATCATTAATTCAAATGAATTTATGCACCTCTGTGTTCTTTTTGAATGTTTTTCTATAAGCAAGCTCTGAAAACACACATAGAACCATCCTTAAATGAGTGGATAAATTTCCAACGTAGTGGTACATATAAAAGCGGATAACTAAAAATAATAAGTTTTTACCATTTACAATAGCATGGGTAAGCGTAGAAGACATTATGCTCACTAAAATATGTCAGTCAGTGAAAATAAAATACCATATGGTTTTACTTAGACATGGAACTCTGAGGAGAGCAGGATAATTTGTGCCAAGAGAGTTGGAAGCAGGCTTTGGGTTCAGCACAGCTGTCCCGGGCCACCGAAGACTGCCTGATACATTGTTGTAAGGAAAGAATGACTTGGCTGCTTGCTATATCCCTATACCAAGAAGGGGCAGCAAATATTCTTAAAAAGTAAAACATACCTAGCCTTGTGGTTTGTCTTTCTCACACTCTGCTTCAAACCTTACTCAATATATACAGCCTGACTTCACTGATAAACAGTTCCCTCCTCTGCATCCCAGAGAACGGACTCTGCCTGACCCCACTTCAACTCTATCTCTCTATTTCTCAATCCCCTGTCACCTTCCCTCAGGACCTGACTGATCTAGCCATGGCAGTTGAGGCAGAAACCAATAAACAATACAAATGAATAAACATCATATATACAGACCCAAAATTACAAAGAATCTGCTGATTGCCAGAAAGGCATGCAGCCAGTGGACTGCATGAGAGAGGCGGAGGGATTAAGAAGTCCTGATTGATGGTATAACCACTATGGAAAACAGTATGGAATATTCTCAGAAAATGAAAAATGGATCTGAGTTTTGACCCAGCAATTCCACTGCTAGGATTATACCCTAAGAACACTGAAACACCAATCCAAAAGAACCTTTGCACCCCAATGTTCATAGCAGCACGATTTACAATAACTAAGAGTTGGAAGCAACCTAGATGCCCATCAGTAAATGAATGGATCGAAAAACTGTGGTACATTTACACAATGGAATTCTATGCAGCAGAAGGAAAGAAGGAGCTCCTACCCTTTGTGACAGCACGGATGGAATTGGAGAGCATTATGCTAAGTAAATAAGCCAGGTGGTGAGGGACAAATACCATATAATCTCACCTTTAACAGGAACCTAAACAAAACAAACAAGCAAAATATAACCAAAGACACTAAAATAGAGAACAGACTGACAGTGGCCAGAGGGGAGAGGAGAGGGAATTTCAGGGGAAAAGGGGAAGGGTTTACAGGAACAAATATAAAAGACACACATGGACAAAAACTAGGGGGGCAGTGGAAATGGGAGGGAGGAGGGGAGTGCTGGGTGGGTGGGCTGGGATGAGAGTAAAAGATAGAAAATTGTACTGCAACAACAATTAAAATAATAATAAAAAAAGAAGTACTGATTGATGCTTAGAAACTTGTCATGGGAACATAATGTACTCTGTACGAAATATGACTGATTATATAGCAATAACTGGGTGTAGTCCCAGGTATAAACTGTAAATATATCAGGAAATACTTTCTAAAGATTATAATTGAACAGCATGCTGTTCAAATGAAAATAATTAAATATAAATATAAAAAGGAGAGTTATAATAGGATTTATTTTCTACAACAACAGGTCAAGATAAAAATCAGATTAAAAAAAAAAAAACTTGAATAGCCACAGATTGTTTAAACAGTCAACAAACCAAAGGAAAAATTAAAACTAAAATATTTCAAAGGGATAAAAACAAAAACAAAGCAAACTCATGGAACGTGCAAATGTAATGGTCTAGGTGTACAATATATTTATCAAAAATTATTTGAAGCCCTGGCTGGCATAGCTCAGTGGATTGAGCATGGGCTGTGAACCAAAGTGTCGCAGGTTCAATTCCCAGTCAGGCCACATACCTGGATTGCAGGCCATGTCCCCTAGCAACCGCACATAGATGTTTCTCTCTCTCTTTCTCTCTCCCTTCCCTCTCTAAAAATAAATATATAAAACCTTTAAAAAGTTATTTGAATAAACAATTAGTATCTCAAAGTATAGGAAAACTAAAACTAAACCCAAAGCTTGTAAAGGGAGAACAGAAAATAGAAAAATAGAAAAGAAAATCAACAAAGACCAAAGTTGATTCTTCTATTTTGTTTTGTTTTTTTTTTAATTTTTAAAAGATTTTATTTATTTATTTTTTGACACAGGGAAAGGAAGGGAGAAAGAGAAGTAGAGAAACATCAAAGTGTGGTTGCTTCTCATGCACCCCTGTGGACCTGGCCCTCAACACAACTGTGTGCCCTGACTGGGAATTGAACCAGGAACCCTTTGGGTCACACGCTGGTGCTCAATCCACTGAGTCATACCAGCCAGTGCCAAAAGTTGACTCTTTGCAAAGATCAACAAAATTGGTAAGTGTAGCTAAATAAAATAAGAAATTAAAGAGTTTTTAAATAATATCAACATTTTAGTAAGTCTGGATATTACTAGATTCTACAAAAGTTGAAAAAGGAATATGAAAGATGAAGATAGAGGTCAAGTATGTGGAAGCTGAGGCCACTTTCTCTTGTACCCAACTGGACTCTTGTTTGATCTCTGAAAAATAAACAACAGTCAATGGAAACTTAGCTGATATGTAGTTTGGAAGCCAAGGAGTGCAGAAGATGCTTCACAATGGGTAGTGAGGAGGTTTTAGAGGTAGCAGGAGAAATACCTGCTACATTACCTGTAGCTAGAGAGAGCCTCATCAGAGATTGCAACACTGCAGCTCCCTCCATTCACAAGGCAGTGCATCCCCAGAAGTGGTCCAAGAGCCACTTGGATACACAGAGCCTGGGACCCAGATTACACACATACAGTAGGCAGCACACCTATAGCTGCAGGTGGCAAACATTAACTGGGAGAGGGGGTACTTCCTGAACCTGGTTGGGTGGAGGTGCTCAGCTGCAGCCAGTCATTATTGTGAGAGACTCAACTTTTCAGAGTGGTGGAATGTAAGGAAAGCCAGAAATGACTTAATGCTATAGTGGGAGTACCCAGCATGGATTTAAAAGTGGAGCTGAGACACACTGGGCTGTGACCCTGTGAACAGCTTCCCTGTTAGCATTGAGAAAACATTGAGAGCATAATTGACTCCCACTCAGTGCAGCTGGGCTGATTACAGAAAGGAGCAAAGATGAGGTACTTAGTACCAGCCCAGTGCAGCTGGCAGGGCATGGAGGATGCAGAGAGTGGAGAGTGCAGAACTCTACTGTAAATTCAGGGGGATGAAAACTGGAAGGGCTTCTATTGTGCACCTGAGATTATTTAAAGACAGACAGAACCTCCTCCCCCAATGGTGGAGATTGAATCTCCCACAATAGAACATTGCACTCAGGACCCAAGTCCTGCAGGAATGGGGAAGATCTGCAAAACAGGCAGATGAGGTCCAAGAACACTGCATGGCATATTTCTGCAACATTTGGATGGCAAGAGAACTGCTGAAAAGTTCCATTTTGAACTTTCAGAGAGACAAAATGCCTTTGTTCCTAGTGCCCCACATCACTGAATTAACAAAGCAGGGAAATCAGAAAGCAGTGCAGCAAGGGGTAATCAAGGCCATATTAAGCCTTGCCTTTCACACAAAACTGCCATCAACACCAAGGAGAAGAGAGCTGACCCTTCTACAAAGATTGCCCTCAATGATGAGGCAAACAGCTAATTAATCAGAAACCACACCTTATTGGAAATGATCTGAGACAGACCAAGATGGGTGGTGCTGAGCACATCCACAATTTTCCCAGAAAACTGAACAGTGCCTCCCAGGGAAAACAATATGTCCCACCCTTCAAATTGCAACAGAAGCTCCCTCTAGGGACAGATGAATGTAATAAAGATAGTTGCCAGAAGTTGGATGATCCACCCTGGGACCTTGAGCTCATAAAAAAATGGAAGTGGAACAAGGAAGAGAATAAGAAGGTGAATACTAAGGAGCTCAAATGAATTTCACTTCCCTCTCCTTCAGAATTTATTCTTCCTTGCACATAATCTTTTAATATCTCTTCCTTAGCTTCCGTTGTATCCCAGTGAATTAACCATTGTCTTTTCTATTAGTTGTATTCAGATTTTGTTCTTTTTATTATTTCAAATCTCATATCGCACCCTTTCCTGTCTTACTCCATTTTGTTTTCTTCCTGACCTTTATTTTTGTTTTAAATTTTTAAAAATATATTTTATTGAGCCCTGGCTGGTGTAGCTCAGTGGATTGAGCGTGGGCTGCGAACCAAAATGTCGCAGATTCTATTCCCAGTCAGGGTACATGCCTGGGTTGCAAGCCATGACCCCCAGCAACCGCACATTGATGTTTCTCTCCCTCCCTCTCTTTCTCCCTCCCTTCCCTCACTAAAAAATAAATAGATCTTTAAAAATATATATATATTTTATTGATTACGCTATTACAGTTGTCCCATTCACCTCCTTTATTCACCTCTGCCCTGCACAACTCTCCCACCCACATTTCCCCACTTTAGTTCATGTCCATGAGTCATACAAATAAGTTCCTTGGCTTCTACGTTTCCTATAGTATTCTTATCCTCCCCCTATTTTCTACCTACCATTTGTGCTACTTATTCTCTGTAACTGTTCCCCCTCTTTCCCACTGATAATCCTTCATGTGATCTCCAGTTGTGTGATTCTTTTCCTATTCTAGTGGTTTACTTACTTCATTTTTGTTCCTGTTTTTGTTTAGGTTTGGCTGTTAGTAGTTGTAAATTTGTTGTCATTTTACTGTTCGTATTTTTTAATTTTCTTTTCCTTAGATATGTCCCTTTAACATTTCATATAATAATGGCTTGGTGATGATGAACTTCTTTAACTTGACCTTATCTGAGAAGCATAATTGCTTTTCATTCTAAATGACAGCTTTGCTGGATAGAGTCATCTTAGGTATAGAGCCTTGCCTTTCATGACTTTGAATACCTTTTTTTAGCCTCTTTTTGGGTGCAAGGTTTCTTTCGAGAAAGAAATCAACTGACTGATAGGCACTCGTTTGTAGGTAACTGTCTCCTTTATTCTTGCTGCTTTTAGGAATCTCTCCTTATCTTTAATCTTGGCTAATGTAATTATGATGTGCCTTGGTGTGTTCCTCCTTGGGCCCAAGTTCTTTAGGACTCCCTGAGTTTCCTGGAAGTCTATTTCCTTTGCCAGATTGGGGAAGTTCTCCTTCATTAATTTTTCAAGTAAGTTTTCAGTTTCTTACTCTTTCTCTTCTCCATCTGGCACCCATATGATTCAGATGTTGGAATGTTTAAAGATGTCCTGGAGATTCCTAAATCTCTCCTCATTTTTTTTGAGTTCTTGTTTCTTCATTCTGTTCTGGTTGAATGTTTCTTTCTTCCTTCTCCTCCAAACCATTGAATCCTGGTTTCCTTCCTGCCACTGCTCGTTCCCTGTAGATTTTTCTTTATTTCACCTAATGCAACCTTCATGCTACCTGGGTCTTTTTTATGCTGTTGCAGTACCCGGTTAGTTCCTGGAGCATCCTGATAACCTGACGCAGACGCTGGCCTGCAGTGTCCATGGCATCACGGATAAGACATGAAATAAAGTCACACAGACTACCGAGTGAATTTTCCTGTGGAGGAAAAGGGCCGGCACAGCTATCCTCTCATGGGGAGGGTGCCTCAGAGGGGCCTGGCCACTCTGTCAAAGGAGAGCACCCCAATCCTTTCCTTCACAGGATTTTTATTGGGTTTCAATTTGCACAGGAATACAAGTAAAGTTCATTAATCATTGTCAGGCAGTAAGGATCAAACAATAGAATGTGTTCAAAGAACTAAAAAGGGCTCCACTGAGTTGGGGTCTTATTACCTAAAAAACAATACTTGAGGAGCTAAATCCATTTCCTGCCCAGGCCTTCATAATCTAATTAAGATGATTATGGCTTCACAGGAAGCAGGTTTCACAGGAGTTTACATATTCCTTTTTCAGGTCTGATCATCCTGGGAAATCTGCAGTCCCCAGTGTGGATGTACCAACCCTTGTTATTGTCACAAGCTTAAATCAGGCAGAGGAGACAAAGGCAGCCAGGAGATTTGGATGTCTCACAGGCAGAATGAGGACTCAGGCTTTGTCAAAGCTGAGGGGCAAGGGTTGGTCACCCCCTTTTTCCAGAGCCCCCCAAGTCCTTCCCTGGGGCCTCCATGTGATCATGCCCATCTTAGATGATTCCCCCCTTGGAAAATGTTACCCATCATTGGCTAACTGATCAAGCATTTGGGGCCAGGCAAGGAGCAGAAGCAGCACTCCTGACAGGGAGATAAGTTTGTCTCAGTGGCTTCTGGTCCAGAGGTCTCTCACTCAGCCTTAGTCATGGGGGTTACAGCTCCTGAAACCAGGCAGGGTGGTTCCCAACAATGACCAGTATTTTGAACTGTGCATCTGATAGTTTGGCTCTTTGTTGTTTGGTTGTATTTTTCCTGGAGCTTTGATCTGTTCTTTCATTTGGGTCTTTTTTTTTTTTTTTTTGTCTCGGTGCTCCTGTTATGTAGTAAGGGGTGGAGCTTTAGGTATTCACCAAGGTGGGGCAACACATGTCAATTCATTGTTTTGCTGTATGTGGGGGAGGGGCCCAAGAGGGAACAGTGTCACTTGCTCTACTCTCTGCTGGTTTTTAGTCACTTCTCCAGCTCCCCATAATCAATTTGGGCCTTTCTGGTGCTGATTCCCGGGTGGGTGGGTTTGTGTACATTCCGGGACCCTGTGGGTCTCTCTGATGAACTCTACTGTGAGGCTGGGAGTTTCTCCTGCTGCCACCTCAACCCCCATAGGTGTTTTCAGTCAGAGGCTTTGAGGCTTCATTGCCCAATACTGGAACCCTGGGTTGTTCAGTCTGTCTCACTCCCTAGTTGTTCCTCCTGGTTTATCTGCATGTGAATGTAGGACTGCCCAGTCTGCAAGTTACCACCTTGCCTGGTCCCCCAGTTGCTGTCTTGCCACGATTCCTCTCTATCTGGCTGCCCATCTCCACCCCTCATACTGCTCTGGATGAATGTTTCTTTTTTAACTCCTTGGTTGTCAGACTTCCATACAGTTC
The DNA here is from genome assembly GCF_004126475.2 of Phyllostomus discolor. Lineage (NCBI taxonomy): Eukaryota > Metazoa > Chordata > Mammalia > Chiroptera > Phyllostomidae > Phyllostomus > Phyllostomus discolor. Next base: position 4,356,611 of record NC_050199.1, read on the forward strand.
AATTTTCTGACAGTTCTGGTTGTTTGCTTTTAAATTTGTTTTCCTTCTTTTGATTGTGTGAGGAGGCACAGTGTATCCACTTATGCCTCCATCTTGGTTGGAAGTCTGTAAATTTTGTTTTCCTGTGCTACAACTTATTCCTGTTCCTTATTCTTACTATTTCTACTCCCTTGATCCTCTCAAAAGCATTTCCCCTTCCTTTAATCAGCTCATATTCTTTATTCCTTTTATGATATTCTTATTTTCTTTCCAACTTTATAAATTGTGGCTTTTAAACAGTATTTTCCACTTTCTCAACCTCTGCCCTGTTCCCTCATTATCTCTAAGCTCCTTTCTGAGTCTTTTAATCACCTTGAATTTATTTTTGTGTATGGTGTAAATTGGTGGTCAAGTTTCACTTTTTGTGTGAAATTGTCCAGATCTCCCAAAATCCTGTTGAAGAGGCAATTCTGACTACATTTTATTCTTCTACCCCTTTGTCAAATATTAATGGACCATAGAGATAATGGGTTTATTTCTGAGCTCTCTACTCTGTTCCATTGGTCATTGTGTCTGTTCTTAGGTGAGTACCAGACAATTTTGATGACAGTCACCTTGTAATAGAGTTCCGTATCAGGTATTGTGATTTCTCATGTTTTGTTCTTTCTTAAAATTGCTATGGGTATTTGGCACCATTTATGGTTCCATATAAATTTTTGAAATGTTTGTTCCATACCTGAGAAATATGTCATTGGTATTTTAGTAGGGGTTGCACTGAATCTAAAAATTGCTTTGGGTACTATGGTCATGTTGATGATGTTAATTCTTCCAATGCATGAACACAGTATCTGTTTCCCTTTGTTTGCATCTTCTTTAATTTCTTTCCTCAACATCGTGTAGTTTTGTGAGTAAAATGTCTTTTACCTACTGGTTAGGTTTACTCCTAGGTACATTCTTATTTATGTTGCTATAGCACATGGGATTTTTTTTTTCTCTGATTTCTAATATTTCGTCATTGGAGTATGAAAATGCTTTCATTTTCTCAGTATTGATTTTGTATCCTGCTGTTGGGTCAAATTCAGTGATTAGGTCAAGTAGTTTTTTGATATCATCTGTATGATTTGCTATGTCCCATATAATTTCATCTACACACAATGACGACTTCACTTCCTCCTTTCCAAATTGGATAACTTTTATATCTTTTTTCTCTGAATGCTGGGGCTAGAATGTCCAATACTGTGTTTAATAGAAGTGGTAGAAGCAGACAACCTTTTCTTGTTCCTGATCTTGGTGGGAAAGCTTTTCATCAAGGGAAAATTAACTATGATGTGTCTTGGTGTGCTCTTCCTTGGTTCAAATTGTTTCCAACTCTCTGAGCTTCCTATAATTTCATGTGTTTCTTTTGCCAAAATGGGTAAGTTTTCTTTTACTAATGTTTCAAACAATTCCTCAATTTCTTCTCTTCCTTTCCTCCTTCTGATGCCCTTAAGATACTGATGTTGTAACATTTAAGGTTGCTTCAGAAGTTCCTATGCATCTCATCATTTTTTTTGAACTCTTGTTCTTCATTCTATTTCAGTTTATGGTTTATATCCTTTGTTCCAAATAATTGATTTAAGTCCAGGGTTTATTCCCTTCACTCTTGTTTCCTGTAGATTCTTCTATTGCATTTTGGATAGCATTCATTTCTTCCTTCATTTTGCGTTCAAACTCAGTCATTTCTGTGAGCTTCCTGACACCAGTCTTTCGAACCCTCTCACAGGTTTGCTATCTTCTTGTCAGTTATTTTTCTGGAGTTTTGATTTGTTCTGTCATTTGGACCATATTTCTTTGTCTCATCACACCTATTACATTGTAAGGGGCAGAGCCCTGTGTGTCTACCAGGCAGGCACAACCCACTTTACTACATTGTGGTGCTGTACGTAGACTGGTGTTGAGAGAGAACAGTGACACTTGCTTGGGTCTTGCTGTGCTTCAGTCACTTCACCCACTTCCCAAAAGTGAATTGGGCCCTTTGAGGTGCTTCCCTAGTGCTGATTCCTGGGTAGTGGGCCTCTCCAATGGACCCTCCTATGACACTGGCAGTCTCTCTTGCTGCCACAACACCCACAAGTTTTTACAACTAATAGTTTTGAAGCTTTCTATTCCTGCACTGGAACCCTGGGTTGGATGGTCTGTATTGCCACACAATGGTACCCCTGGTTTATCAGAACTCAAATGTGGGACCACATGGTCTACTAGCTGCCACCTTGCCACATATCCTCTCCACCCTGGCTGCCTATCTCTGCCCCTTCTACCAGCCTGGATGAATATTTCTTCTTAAAGTTCTGGATTGTCAGGTTTCCATACAGTTCAACCTTTTGGCAGTTACAGTTGCTTCTTTCTTTTTAAATTGGCTGTTATCCTTCCTTTTGGTTATGCAAGGACATAAAGCATATCTACCTATGTCTCTGTCTTGGCAGGAGACTCTATTTTATTTTAGCCTTAAAAATACTTTTCTTGTTGACTCTGTCACAGGTTTCTCCACATTCTCCCCTCACCAGCCACTCCCCAGGTCTTTCCCTTCCCTCTGCCTTCATCACATTGTTCTATGTGTCCAAGGGTTATGCACAGAGGCATACGTTTTTTTGGCCAATCTCTTCCAGTCTTCTCCACCACCTTCCACTCTAAGGTCTGTCAGTCTGTTCCATGCATCTTTGCCTCTCATTTTATATAGGTAACCAGTTTATTATTTTTTAGATTCCACATACACATGAGATTATGCAATATTTGTTTTTCTTTAACTGGATTATTTTGTTTAGCATAATAATCTTAAGGTGCTGTCAAAAAGGGTAAAAATCCCTTGCTTTGCAGCTCCTACAATTCCATTGTGTAAATGTGCCATGCCTTTTTACCCACTGATCTACTGATGAACACTTAGGCTGTTTTCAGATCTTGGCAACTGTAAATAATGTGGCTAAATAGGGGTGCATATATTCCTTCTGATTATTTAGTGTTTCAGTATTTTTAGAATTTGGTCTCCCAAGTGGATTCCTATGTCAAAAGGCATTTGCATTTTCAATGTTTGAAGGAAACAATACACTCTTTCCCACCATGGCTGCATTAGTCTGCAACACCACCTAAAGTGCACTGGAATTCTCTTTTCTCCACATCCTTGCCAGCACTTGTTGATGATTTATTGTTGATTGCCATTCTAGCAGGTGTGAGGTGCTATCTCATGGTTTTAATTCACATCTATTTGATAATTAGTGACTCTGAGCATTTTGAAAAATACGTCTACTGGCCATCTCTATGTCTTTTCTGGACAAGTGTCTATTTCAGGTCCTTCACTCAGTTTTTAACTGGATTATTTGTCCTTGTGGTGGTGAGTTGTATAAGTACTTTATTATGTTGGAAATTTATTCTTTATCAGCTGTGTCACTGGCAAATATGTTCTCCCATACAGTTCCCTTTTGAAACATATTGACTACAATATTCTACACAAGATGTCTGATATTTAAATGTCTATATTTGTTTAAGTACTTTTATGGTTTGTGACACAGCTCCTTCTTTACCATTTTGAATTCATTCTTTTTGTATAGTGTAATTTGGTGGTCTATTTTCTTTTCATGTATCAGTCTAATTTTCTTAATGTCACTTATTAAAGCAATTGTTTTGACTCCATTGTGTGTTCTTGTCTCCCTTGCCAAATATCAATTGTCAATAAAAGTGTGGGGATGGCTGGAGTGGGGTAAGTGGCAGGGCTGGGGGAATGGAGACAACTGTACTTGAACCACAGTAAAAAAGGGAAATAAAAGTTAAAAATACATTTTAAAAGTATGGGAAATCTGGGCTCTCTGTCCTATTTTGTTGATCAGTATACCTTCTCTTGTGTCAGTATTGGAAAGTTCTGATTACAACAGATTTGTGGTAAATTTCAATATTCAGTATTTTGACCCCTTCAACTTTCTTTATTTCTCAAAACTGCTGAAAGTATACCAAATATTTTTTCCATATAAATTTTTAAAAATATTTTTGTAGGTCTGTATGTCATTGGTATTTTAATAAGGAATGCATGGAATCTACAGGTTGCACTGGGTAGTATGAAAATTCTAATAATTTTACTTCTAATTCATGAACATATTGTATGCTTTCTCATGTGTGTGTCTCCTTTCATTTAGTTTACAATGTTTTATAGTGTTTGGAGTACAAGTCTTTTACCTCTTTGGTTAACTTTATCTCTGTCTATGTACCTTAATTATTTGTCATTGCTATTGTCAATGAGATTTTGCTTGTTTCTTTGATTTGAGCATTAATTATTGGTGTATGAAAAGTGCCACCACTTTTCTGTATATTTATTTCTTATGGTGCTATTTTGCCAAATTCATTTACCAAATCTAGTAGTATACTGGTGGAGTTCTTAGGAGTTTCTGTGTACAGTATTTTGTCATCAGCAAATAATGGCCACTTACATTCTTGTTTCCAGTTTTGATGCATTTTATATCATTTTCCTAATTACTTTAGTTGCAACCTCCAGTACTATATTAATAAGAGCAGCAAAACTTTTTTTTTATTGTAAGGAAATTCCTATTAGCTTTCACCCATTGAGTATGATGTTGGCTGTAGGTTTTTCATAAATGGCCTTTATTATGTTGAGTGATGAAATCTCTATTCCCAGTCTGCTGACAATTTTGTAAAGGAATTCTTAATGTGATTGAACATTTCTTCTAAATCTATTGTTATAATTATGTCATTTTAATCTTTTGTTCATGTGCTGTGTCACACTTACTGATCTGCATATATTAGATGAAACTTGCATTACCAAAATAAATCTTACTTGGTTGTAATGTATGATTTTTGCATTGATTTGCTGGCTCAGGTTTGCTAATATTTGTTCAATGGTCTTAGCACTTATGTTAATGAAAAATATTGGCCTACACATTTTTTCCTCTGTAGTATTTTTATCTGATTTTAGCACTAATAAAATGCTAGCCCTGTAAAAGCAGTTTGGAAGTCTTGGCTTTGTTAAAGTATTTTGGAATACTTTTCAATATTTTCAAGAGGGTCAGTGTTCATTTTGTGGTTTACTTTTTTAAATGTTTGGAATGAATAGCCTGTAGAGTCATCCGGTACATGACTTTTGTGAAGCTCTTTCCTCAGAATATGTTTACTGATGCTTCAATTTTGTTCGTCACTTCCAGTCTCTTCAAGTTTTCAGACATTGTTTCATTTCTAGAGAATTTTATATTTTGAGGAATTTATATATTATGCCCATGTTGTTCTAGTTGGTGCCAAGTAGTTGTTCATAGTATTGTCTTACAACATTTGTAACCCTGTTGTCACATCACCTCTTTCATTTCTGATTTTATTTCTTTGGATCCTTTTTCCTCTTTTAAAAAAAATGTTGTTCAAGTACAGCTGTCTCCATTTTCCTACCACTACTACCCACGGTCCACCCATACCCACCACCATCAATCCTACACGTCTTTGGCTTTTCCATGTGTTCTTTACACATGTTCCCTAGTGATCCTTTCCCTATTTTCCTTCATTATCCCCAATGTCTCTGGTTTTATTTTGCTTGCTTGTTCATTTTGTTGATTAGGTTCCATTTATAGGTGAGATCATATGGTATTGTCTTTTGCCACCTGAAAGTCTTCCAGGTAAGATATCTAGTCTAGGACTTCTGAGGCTTTTTAAAATCACTTTCTCAACCTCCTTAATGATAACAATTTGCATCATATTTTCTATATTTTTATTATTCAATTTTGCTAAGTTGTGTTTTCTAGATATTTCACCATTTCTCCCAGGTTACCAAATTATTTTAATTATGATGTTCAGAGTAGTTTCTTGTAATTCTCTTAATTTTTGTGGCATCAGCTGTTTATCTCCTTTTTGGCTTTAATTTTTATTTATTTGAACACATTTTTTTTCTTGATGTGTCACCTAAAGATTTGACAATACTGTTTTTCTTTTCAAGGAACCATTTTTTGTTTCACTTATTATTTTCTATCATCATTTTAATGTATATATTATTTTTTTTAATTTACTGAGGTGGCATTACTTAATAAGAGTATATAGTTTTAATAAAATCAGAACTCATAATTGGCTGATGCCCAGCTCTAGACTGAGAAGTCCTTTTTCTCTCCACTTGAATTTCCCTTGATTCTGTCTACTTGAATGGAAACAAAGTTAAGGTTCTTTCTTTCTACAGCTACAGTATGCTTGAGTCTGCCCCCTCAAGTGCATGGAAGGTTGTCCAAGGTGATCCTACTGTAGAGCCTGCTTCCACAGTGTAGCTTCTTTTGTTCTCCCCAAGACTACTTCAGTAAGCCATGTTCTCCCTTATCTCTTGCCTGTTTTTGTTCAGTGTCATGGGTAGAAACTTTCCAATGTAACCATGGATGCTAAGTCAGGCTTGCTTTGCTCTTTATTCTCCTCCATGTCATAGGCAGAACTGTTGACCTTGCAATTTCATCATCCAAGTGCCATCGCAGGCACCCAGGTGCCTGGATATGAATCCTAGCAGGGACAGCCTGCCATGACTGTTTTCACTTGTCCCTTTCCCACTCAGCAGTCAGCCAGGATAAGGGGTTTTGATCCCCAGTGACTACAGCCCTCAAGACAGGTAAATCTGAACTCATTTTACAGGTGTGTCCTGATATACTTTTTGCTGTTCTCACCTTTTCAAATTGTAGTGGGGGAGACAGGTTATGTTTAAAGAGAAAACATGTATGTTTTGCACATACACGTATCATACACAGTAAAAGCCTCCGTTACAACCAGCTTTCCTTGTCTCCATCTCCATTTCTCCCCATTTTTAGCCCTGGGCTCCACCAGCTGTTCCACAGTGACAGCACCTAGCTTCCCTCTGACACTATCAACTGACTGTTTCCACTAGGTACCTTCCCGCTTCCCAACAGATAAGTGAATACTTGATTATTATTTTTTCCTCTCTGTGATTTATCTTTTTTGTTTCTTTCTAGTTAATAAAACTTAAAATTTCTAAATTTACATTTTTATATAGTATGGCAAATAAAAACAAATTGTATACTTGAAAAAAGATTATATAGTTTTGAAGTGAACTTGATATTAATCTGCATAGTCATTACATGCCTATCATCCAAATCAAATCTTCTTCCATCACTATATATGTGTATTTGGCCACCATTATATGCTCTTTACTACCCTCCAACCCCCTTCTCTCTGGTAACAACCATACTGTTGTCTATATCTATGAGTCTCAGTTTTATATCCCATGTATTACTGAAATCATATAGAACTTAAATGTCTAACTACTTATTTAGCTTGTAATTATATTATCTAGGTGCACCCTTATTGTTGTAGTTGCAGCATTTTGTTATTTTTATGGGTCAGTAGTATTCCATAGTATATATGTACCACATCTTCTTGATTCAATCATCCACTGAAAGGCACTTTTGTTCTTCTCTATGTCTTGGCTACTGGGAATAATGCTGCAATGAATACTAGGATGTATACATCTTTGCAAATAAATTATTTTTAATTATTTGGTTATATATCCAGAAAAGGGAATGTTGGGTCATATAGTAGCTCTATTCTTAATTTGTTAAACTTCCATACTGGCTTTATCAGTTTACATTCCTACCAGCAGTGAATCAAGTGTGAAGTGGTATCTTATTGCACTTTTGATTTGCATTTCCCTAATAGGTAGTGAAGTTGAACATCTTTCCATATGTCTGTTAGTCATTTGTATGTCTTCTTGAGAGAGGTGTCAGTTTAGATCCTCTATTCATTGTTTTTAATTGGGTTGTTTGGTGTTGAGTTGTATGAGTTCTTTACATATTTTAGATATTAACCCCTTGTCAGAGTTGCCATTTGCAAATACCTTCTCCCATTCAAATATTTGCCTTTTTGTTAGTGGTTTCTTTTGCTGTACAGAAACGTTTTAACCTGATTTACCTCACCTGATTTACCTCACTTATTAATTTTTGCCTTTAGTTCCCTTGTTTTTCAGATCAAATTAAAAAATGTTCTCTATAACCAATGTCCCTACATGAGTACTTATCTTTTCTTCTGTGTAATTTATTATTTCAGGTCTTATATTTAGGTCTTTGGTCCATTTTGAGTTAATTTTGTGCATGGGTCAAACAGTCATTTTCTGTCATTCTTTTGCACGTTGCTATCCAATTTTTCCAGCATCATTTATTGAAAGAGGCTTTCTTTCCTCTTGTATCTTTTGCAATTTTTTTTATTTGCCCATAAACACATGTGTTTATTTCTGGGCTCTCAGTTTTTTCAACTGATCTCTGTTTATACTTTTCTGCCAATGCCATACTATTTAGATTATCTTAGCTTTGTAGTAAACTTGAAGTCAGTAAATGTGATACCTTTCACTGGGTTCTTTTTTTTCATAGGATTGCTTTTTATATTCAGGATCTTTTGTGGCTCTACACAAATCCAATACATTTTTTTATTTCCTTAAAAATCACTTTGTAAATTTCATGAGGACCGGATAATATCTGTATATTGGTTTGGATAATGTAGACATTTTAACTGTGATGTTTATTTCAACCCATGAACAAAGAATCTTTCTATATGTTTTTCAATGTCTTTAACAATGCTTTGTAGTCAATAATACATAGGTCCTACAAATTCTCTAAGTTCATTTCTAGGGCTTTTATTCTTTCTGCTGATATTGCTAAAGGAATTGTTTATCCTTTTTTTTAAGTTTCACTTTAAGATACACAAGGAGGTGAGGTATAGATGGGTGCTGAAATCACTTGCTTGTGCACACAAGCTGATTTTCTGAAGAACAGAGTGACCAGCCAACAGAATCACAGCTTATATGAAGTTTGAAATCTAAAGATTGCACAGGGTGTTTAAAAATGGATGATGACTTTTGGCCAAAATGGAGGCATAGGTGGACATACTGTGCCTCCTTGCACAACCAAAAGCAGTACAACAACAAATTTAAAAAAGAAAAAACAACCAGAAATGACAGAAAATAAAACTGTATGGAAGTCCGATAACTAAGGAGTTAAAGAAGAAACATTCATCCAGACAGGTAGGAGGGGTAGAGGCGAGCATCCAGATGGAGAGGACTCACGACAAGGTGGTGGCTGGCAGACCAAGTAAGGCAGCAAATGGTGAACCAGGCAAGGCGATAGGTTGTTGGACTGGGTGGTCCCACATTCGCATACAGATAAACCAGGATGAACAACTAGGGAGTGAGATAGACTGCACATTCCAGGGTTACAGTTAGGGAAATAAAGCCTCAAAGCCACTGACTGAAAATACGTGTGGGGGTTGAAGTGGCAGCAGGAGAATCTCCCAGCCTCACAGGAGAATTCACTGAAGAGACCACAAAGTCCTAGAATGTACACGAACCCACCCACCTGGGAACAGGCATCGGAAGAGCCCAATTTGGTTTTGGGTAGTGGAGGAAGTGACTGAAAGCCCACAGAGAGTAGAGCAAATGGCACTGTTCTTTCTGGGGCCTCTCACACACATACAGCATCACAATACAGCAACATGGGTGCCCCACCCTGGTGAACACCTAACACTCTGCCCCTTACTATGTAACAGGAGCACTGAGACAAAATAAAAAATGTCCCACATAAAAGAACAGATCAAAGCTCCAGGAAAAATACAACTAAGTGATGAAGAGATAGCCAACCTACCAGATGCAGAGTTCACAACACTGGTAACAGGATGCTCACAGAATTGGTTGAATACACTCGCAAACTAGAGGACAAAGTGAAGGCTGTGAAAAGTGAAATAAAGGAAAAGGTACAGGAAAGCAACAGTGATGGAAAGGAAACTGGGACTCAAATCAATGGTTTGGAGAAAAAGGAAGAAACATTCAACCAGAACAGAATGAAGAAATAAGAATTTTTAAAAATGAGGGGAAGCTGAGGAACCTCCAGGGTATCTTTTAAACATTCCAACATACACATCATAGTAGTGCCTGAAGGAGAAGAGGAAGAGCAAGAAATTGAAAACGTATTTGAAAAACTAATAAAGGAGAACTTCCCCATCTGGCAAAGGAAATAAACTTTTAGGAAGTCCAAGAAGCTCAGAGTCCCAAAGAAGTTGGACCCTAGGAGGAACATATCAAGGCACATCATAATTACATTAGCCAAGATTAATGATAAGGAAAGGATCTTTTGTTTTGTTTTTTTTTTAAGGAAAGAATCTTGAAAGCAGCAAAAGCAAAGAAGACAGTTACCTATAAAATAGTTCCCATTAGACTACCATTGATGTCTCAAAAGAGACCTTGCAGGCAAGAATTCAAGTCATGAAAGGCAAGGACCTACCTCCAGGATTACTTTGTCTAGCAAAGCTATAATTTAGAATGGAAGGGCAGATTAAGTGCTTCCAGAGAAGGTAAAGTTAAAGGAGTTCATCACCAACCAGCCTTTATTATATGAAATGTTATAGGGATTTATCTAAGAAAAAGAAGATAGAAAATATGAACAGTAAAATGACAAAAACTCACAGCTATTAACAACCAAGCCTTTAAAAAAAACCCCAAAAAACAAACTAAGCAAACAACTAGAACAGAAACAGAATCATAGAAATGGGAGTCACACAGAGGATTATCAACAGTGGAGGGGAAGGGGGAAAGAAGAGAAGAATGTACAGAGAATAAGTAGCATAAATGGTAGGCAGAAAATAGGGGGAGTTTAAGAATAGTATAGGAAATGTAGAAGCCAAAGAACTTACATATACAATCCATGGGAATGAACTAAAGGGGGTGAATGTGGGTGGAAGGAGGTGTGCAAGGCAGAGGGAGTGAAGGGGGAAATGATGGAACCATAATAGCATAATCAATAAAAAATAAAAAGGGATAGTACAGAACCTTTGTAGGCTGATGGGAAGGTTCATCAGCCCTGCACAGGGGACTATGGTTGCTACAGTACCCGGCCCTGTGCCAGGTAGCAAGGTTGCCACAGAAACTTTGAAGGAGAGCCAGATCAGCGATTGTTAAGTTCAGAGTTCCTTACACTCCTAAAACAGGGAAGCCAGTCCTTGCCAGAAGAGACGCTTGAATCACTGGGGAGATAAAGATGCAGTGGGAGACACATAGCAGGTGGTATTCATTGGCTGGGGCTCTGGTTACCAGCTGGGACAGTACTTGAAAACTGGGAAGCATGATGACGCCTAGAGAAGGGAGAGCAGTGGGCCACAACTGACCATGACCTAAACAGTCTTGGGACTGGACAGAGAGTTGGTCTGTGTGAAAAAGCAGGAACTGCCATGACTGTCACAACTAAGGGAAATTTGCTCAAAAAGAAAAGGTTGTCAGCCTCTGTGCAAGGACCTCTCATGCACCGTGGCAAGGCCACAGGAGAGAGTGATTGAGAGGTGTGATTTGCTCCAAATCAGAAGAGTTCATACACTGACTAAAGGTGGGTAGCAAGGACTCAGATAGTAGTTCCCAGAGACATTTAATAGGGGAAATAAACTGCCCTGAAGGGACTTTGCATATGTGCAGAGTCCAGGTTAGCAAAGGGGGAGGAGGAGAGGTACAAGTAGCTCCCACAGTGCACCTCATGGAGTAATCAAAGGGTACCACAACAAAGTGGATTGAAGATGCTAGTCTGGCACATGTGGACAGTGGGGCACATGCAGCACTCTGAAGGCTTGAACTGGAAGCTGGGCACCTGTGAATATGATAGCCGGATTGAGCCCCCATTCTTGCCGAATCATAGAAAAGGGAAAAAATGGAGGCTAGTCCCCCAATGTCTGCAACATCAAGGAAGACCAGCAAAAATCCCTTGGCAGGTATAGAGTGACCAGGAGGTGTCCTCCCTCTCCAACTCCAAGTATAAGACAATAATACCTGGAGCTGTGAAAGGACCAACAACAGATCCAGAGAGAGATCAGAAGACTAATGACAACTGATAAAAAAATCACTTCACTAACCTACAGAAATTGCATTTTATTTTTTATCTATTTGTATCCATTTTTTATTTTTGTTTCATTTTTCTTCTATTTAGCTTTGTTTTGTTTGATTTCATTGGATTTTTTGTTCTTTCATATTGTATTTTAATTTTTTTTTCTTTCATTTCACTCATATACAACTAACACACTGCTCTTGGTCTTTCACTTTTAATTACTTTTATTCAGATCATATATTTCTTGTCATATTACTATTTTCCAAATCCCATAAATATCCCACCCTGGTCTTGGTCCAGACCAAGCTATCTTTCTGAGCTTTATTATCGATGTAGTTAAGTTTATTCTCTTGCACATTATGCCAAGTTTGTGTCCCTTACTCTCACCATATCTCAGCATCTAATCTCATGTAAGTGCTCTGGTTACTGGAGTCAGCTCACACTATTTTATCACTCCAATAAGAGTCTTATCTCTTTCCCACTGAATTCCACAGAACTGAATCCCAAAGAACTGCAGCATAAAAGTTCATCCTATGAATACAGTTGACAAAGCAGAGCACTGGGATTTACAAAAACAACAACAAAAAATAACCTAAAATGGAGAGACAAAAAAAGAACCTGGTGTTGAAAGGAATGGAAGACTCCATAGTAAATGAAATAAATGAAATAGAAGCAAGCAACCTATCAGATATAGATTTTTCAAAAATGGTTACAAGGATTCCCCCAGAACTCACAGACAACTACAATGAACTGCATGAGAACTACAACATTATGAAAAATAAAATACAAACTATAAACAAACAAGGAAAAAATGAATACAATTTTTAATATATTTTATTGATTATGCTATTACAGTTGTCCCATTTCCCACTTCTCTCCCCTCCACCCTGTATCCCCTCTCCCACCCACAGTATCCCCTTTTAGTTCATGTCCATGTGTCATACTTATGAGTTCTTTAGCTTCTACATTTCCCATACTATTCTTGCCCTCCCCCTAATTTTCAACCTACATTCTATGCCAGTTATTCTCTATACCTTTTCCCCATCTCTCCTCCTCCCACCCCCATGCTGCTAGCCCTCCATGTGCCCTCCATTTCTGTGGTTCTGTTCCTGTTCTAGTTGTTTACTTAGTTTCTTTTGGTTTTACTTTAGGTGTGGTTGTTAATAATTGTGAGTTTGCTGTCCTTTTACTATACATGTTTTTTCTTTCTTTATCTTTTTTTCTTAGATAAGTTCTTTAGCATTTCATAAAATAAGGGCTTGGTGATGATGAACTCCTTTAACTTGACCTTATCTGAGAAGCACTTTATCTTCCCTTCCATTCTAAATGAGAGCTTTGCTGGATAGAGCAATCTGGGATGTAGGTCCTTGTCTTTCATGACTTGGAATGCTTCCTTCCAGCCCCTTCTTGCCTGCAAGATTTCTTTTGAGAAATCAGCTGACAGCCTGATGGGAACTCCTTTGTAGGCTACTGTCCCCTTATCTCTTGCTGCTTCTAGGATTCTCTCCTTCATTTTTACCTTGGCTAATGTAATTATGATGTGCCTTGGTGTGTTCCTCCTTGGATCCAACTTCTTTGGGGCTCTCTGAGCTTCTTCAATTTCCTGAAAGACTATTTCCTTTGCCAGATTGGGGAAATTCTTCATTATTATTTGTTCAAATACGCGCTCAATTTGTTGCTTTCCCCCTTCCCCTTCAAGTACCCCTATAATTCGGATGTTGGAATGTTTAAAGAAGTCCTGGATGCTCTTAAGCTTCTCCTCATTTTTTTGAATTCTTATTTCATCATGCTTTCCTGCTTGGTTGATTCTATCTTCTCTCTGGTCCATTGTATTGTTTTGAGACCCAGTTTCCATCCCTTCATTATTGGCTCTCCTCCGTGTATCTTCCTGCATCTCTTTTATGGTAACCTACATCCTTTCATCTAATTTGCACCCAAAATCAACCAATTCCGTGAGCTTTCTGATCACCAGTGTTTTGAACTGTGAATCTGACAGATTGGCTATTTCTTGGTCGCTCAAAAGGATGAGTCCTGGGGGACTGATATGTTCTATTGGAAACATGTCTCTCTTTTTTGTTTTCTTTTTTTTTCCAGTCTGGTTGCTCTTTTTAGGTGGAGGGCGGAGCCTTAGATGTTCACCAGGGCTGGGCACCCCAGTCGCTAGATTGTGACATTATATGTGGGGGTGGGGGCGGGAGCAGGGGCCGGAGGAAACAATGGCAGTAGTTCCATTATCCTGGGATCTCAGTCTCTTTTCTGGGATTCTGAACTGCAAGCTCTGCCCTGGTCCACAATCACTGCCTCACTGGGTCAGCTAGCTGCAGCTTGCATACTTAGGGACCCCCGCTGCATTCTTGTGCCCTGGATGGCTTTCCTGCCAATTTTGCACCCAGTTTTCCCCGACCTCCGCGCACTGCCAACCTGCGCCCGCCAGGCTCATCCACTCCTACCAGTCTGGATATACAGGTCTACTTCAACTTCTTGGCTGTCCGACTTCCATTCAGATAAATCCTCTGTCAGTTCTGGGCGTTATTCTAGTTGTAAATTATTGTTGTTCTAATCTTGGTTGTGCGAGGAGGTACAGTGCATCCACCTATTCCTCCATCTTGCCGCTCGATCGAAGAATACAATTTCTTATATAAAAATCACACTAGAAGGAATTTTAAGAGGCTGAATGAAGTAAAGGACTGAATTAGTGAGATGGAAGACAAGACAGAATTAAATACCGAATAGAGTGACTGCATAAACAATGACACAAAAAATACGAAGATAGCTTAGGGGAAGTGCAAGACAATGTGACATCCAACAACATTTGAATCACAGGAAAGCTGAGGGAGAAGAAAAGAAGCAAGGGATAGAAACCCTGTTTGAAACAAAAATGACAAGTCCCCTAACCTGGAGAGGAGAAACACCATACAGGATCAGGAAACACAGAGGGTCCCAAAGAAGATAAACCAAAGAGACCTATTCCAAGACACATCATAATTAAAATGACATATTTTAAAGACAAGGAAAGAAGTCTAAAAGCAGCAAGGAAGAAAAAGAAATAATATACAAGGGAACTCTGATAAGGCTACAGCTGATTTCTCAACAGAAACATTACAAGCCAAAAGGGAATGGCAAGAAATATTTCAAGTAATGAAAAACAAAGGCCTGGAACCAAGACTACTCCATTCAGCAAGGCTCTCAATTAAAATGGAAGGTAAAATAAGGAGTTGCCTGGACTAAAGAAGGCTAAAAGAATATACCTCCACCAAACAAGGATTCCAAGATATGCCAAAGGGACTGCTACAAGAAGTGGAAGAATAAGAGGGAGAGAGAGGAGAACACAGGTATGAAGGGAAAAAAATGATTAAGTAACTATCAGCAATAACTTTGAAGATTAATGGATAAAAGGCTCCAATCAAAACACATGGGATAGCTGAATGGATAAAAAACACAATCTGTACATATGCTGCCTACAAAGACATCCAACTCAGAAAGAAAGACTTACACAGACTGAAAGTGAGGGATGAAAAAAAGGATTCCAAGCAAATGGACAGAAAGCACAGATAGCAATATTTATATCACAAAAATTGGACTTCAAAACAAAAGCCATGAAAAGAGACACTGAAGGTCACTTCAAAATAGTCAAGAGACTAACTCATCAAGAAGATATAAACATTATAAACATATATGCACCCAACATAGGAGCATCCAAATACACAGAAAAATCTTGGAGAACTTCAAGAAAAATATAGGCAGCAAAACACTTATACTAGTGGATTCTAACTCCACACTGTCAACAATGAATAGATCTTCCAAACAAAATATCAACAAGTACACTGTGGCACTGATCAATGCCATAGATGGCATGGGCTTGTATAATATATAGAACCCTTCAATCCAAAGAAGCAAAATACAGATTCTTTTTTCAAATGCACATGGAACATTTTCAGGGAGAGACCACATAATAGAACACAAAACAAGACTCTAAAATTTCAAGAAAACTGAACCTATAACGTGCATTTTCTTGGACCACAAGGGCCTGATACTAACCTCAAAAACATTCAAATTCATGGAGATTTAACAGCATGCTATTAAACAATGTGTCAAGAATGAGATCAAAGAGGAAATCAAAACGTTTCTGGGAACAAATGAAAATAACCTTTTAGGTTATTCCAAGCTTATTGTTTTAGGTTAAAAGGCCAAAACTTATGAGACAAGCAAAGGCGATCCCTGAGAATGAAGTTCATAGCAATACAGGCCTATCTGAAAATATAGAAACATTTTAAATAAACAATCTAATGATAATTCTGCAACGACTGGAGGAACAACAAAAAACAAAGTCCACAATGAGTAGAGGGAAGTAAAAACCAAGATCAGCAGAGTACAATGACATAGAGATGAAAAGCACAATTTTAAGATCAATAAATCTAGGAGCTGGTTCTCTGAAAAGAAAAACAAAATCGACAAGCCATTAAGGCAGGCTCATCAAGAAAAAGGAGAAAGCACCCAAATAAATAAAATGAGAAATAAAGAGGAGAGAGTACAACTGATACCACATAAATGCAAAGGAGTGTAAGAAATTACTATGAAGACCCCCACATGCCAAGAAATTTGAAAACCTAAGTGAAATGGTCAAATGCACAGAAACATGTAGTCTTCCAAAACTGAAAGCAGCAGCAGCACAAAGCCTGAACAGACTGAGAACAGCTGGTGAAATAGAAGCAGTAATTAAAAAACGTCTGGTACCCAAAAGCCCTGGAATGAATGGCTTCACAGAAGAATTTTGTAATGCATTTAAGAGTTAATCCCTATCCTTCTCAGACTATTCCAGAAAATCCAAGAAGAGGGAATACTCCCAAAATCTTTTTAGGAAACCAGCATCATCCTAAACCCAAACTAGACAAACACACACACACAAAGAATGAAAACTACAGGCCAGTATCACTAATCAACATAGATGCTAAAATCCTCCACAAAATATTGGCAAACCGCACCCCCCAGTATATTAAAAATATCATACACCATGATCAAGTGAGATTCATCCCTGAGTTGAAAGGACTGGACAATATTCACAAATCAATAAATGTAACACACATAACCAAAAGGGAAGACAAAATTCACATAATTTTATCAGTGGATGCAAAAAAGCATTTGATAAGGTACAACACCCATTTGTGATCAAAACAGTTGGCAAAGTGGGAGCAGAAGGAGCATACTTCAACATAATAAAGGCCACATATAACAAACCTACAACCAACATCATACTCAATGGGAAAAAAAAAAGCTTTACCACTCAGATCAGCAATGAGATAAGGAGGTCTATTTCAAATTTCTATTCAACATGGTATTGGAATCCACCCCAACACAATCACACAAGAAAAAGAAATGAGTCATCCAAATTGGAAAGAAGGAATTAAAACTGTCACTGTTTGCAAACAAATATTTTTTCTGTATCTTTTAAACATGTTATCAGGATTACATTGAATTTATAAACTTATTTGAGTAGTATGGACATTTTGATGATGTTAATTTTTCCAGTCCATGAAGATGGTATATACTTTCACTTGTTTGTGTCTTCCTTAATTTCTTTCTTCAGTGTTATATAGTTTTCTGAGTACAGGTTTTTTACCACCTTGATAAGGTTTATTTCTTAGGTACTTTATTTTTTTGTTGCTATATGAAATGGGATTTTTTCATGATTTCTCTTGCTGATATTTCATTGTTTTGTGCAAATGTCTTCAGTTTCTGAATATTGACTTTGTATCCCACTGTTTTGCCAAATTCACTAATTAAGTTTAGTAGTTTTTGGTGGAGTCTGTAGTGTTTTCTATGTACACTACAATGTTTATAATCAAAACAGCCTGGTACTGGCACAAGAACAGACACAGATGCCAACTGAACAGAATAGAGAGCCCAGAAACAAGCCCATGTCTCTATACTAAATTAATTTTGCACAAAAGCGGTAGTAGCACAAAATGGAGTAAAAGCCTCTTCAACAAATAGGTTGGGTGATCTGGAGTTACATGTAAAAAAATGAAACTTGGCCACAACTTACACCATACACAAAAATAAACTCAAAGTGGAGAAAAGACAAATATAAGTCACAACATCTTAAAAGTCCTCGAGGAGAACATAGGCAGGAAAATCTCAGATATTCCACAGAGCAATATTTTCCCCAATATGTCCCCTAGAGTTGGGAGATAAAAAATAAATAAATAGGGCCTCTTCAAAATAAAAGCTTATGCACAACCAAGAAAACAGTGGTGAAAAGAGAAGGGAACCAACAATATGTGGAAACATATTTGCACAAAATACCTCAGGCAAAAGTTTGGTCTCCAAATCATACTAAAAACTCACATAACTCCACTCTAACAAGACCAGCAACCCAATTTAAAAATGGGCAAAGGGCCTAAAGAGACACCTTTATGTCCTTCCCCAATGAGGACATAAAGATGGGATAGAGATATATAAAAGGATGTTCTGCATCACTAGCCATCAAAGATGCAAATTAAAACCACAGTGAGATAGTACTTCACACTAGTCAAAATGGCCATCATCAATAAAGCTACAAACATCAAGTGTTGGAGAGGTTGTGAAGAAAAGGGATTGCATTGTTAGTGGGAATGAAGACTGGTATAGCTACTGTGGAAAACAGTACTAAATTTCCTCAGAAAACTAAAAATGGAACTACTTTTTGACCCAGCAATTCCACTGCTGGAATCATACCCTAAGAACACTAAAACACCAATCCAAAAGGACCTATGCACCCCAATGTTCATAGCAGCACAACTGACAATAGCCAAGTGCTGGAAGCAAGCTAAGAGCCCGTCAGTGAATGAGTGGATAAAAGTCTGTGGCACATTTACACAATGGAATGCTACACAACAGATATAAAGGAGCAGCTCCTACTCTTCACAACAGCATTGATGGAGCTAGAGAACATAATGCTAAATTAAATAAGCCAGATGGTGAAAGACAAATACCATGTGATCTCACCTACAAGTGGAACGTAACCAACAAAATGAACAAGAAAAATATAACCAGAGAGTTTAATATGAACAAACTGACAGTACCAGAAGGGAGGTTACTTAATGGGAGAAAAAAGGGAAGGGACTTCAAGGAATATGTATAAAGGACATATAGACAAAGGCACAAGGCATAGATTCTATGTGGGAGACGCAGATAAGCAATGGGCAGCATGCTAAGCAATGGAGACAAGTGTATTTGAACAGTAAAAAAAAAGTGTAAGAAAATTTTACTTTTAGTATATTAGAATGCAATGATTTTTATACATTTCTTTGTATCCCACAACTTTTCTGCATTTGGTTATTGTTTCCATTCATTTTTGGTTGTGTCTTTAGGGTCTTTTTATTAAAAAAAACCATACCACGTACCAAAAGTAGGTAGTATTTTTTTCCACATTTTGTTTCCAATTTTGAAAGCATTTTATTAATTTCTTCTGCCCCATGGCTCCTCCTAGAAATTCCAATATTATGGTGAATAAGAGTGGTAACAGTAAACATCCTTGTCTTATTTCTGATTTTAGAGGAACAGTTTTCAGTTTTTCCCCATTGAATGTTATAAAAATCAGCTGAGTGTTTACTATTATGACTTTTATTATGTGTAGTTTCCACCTAATACCACATACCATCTTGGGAGGCCTAAGGGAGTCCTCAGGGAGGCCTTAACCAGGACCTTGTCATGGAATACTAGAGGATTCAAGATGTGATAAATATTAAGCAAAGCCTAGTTAAGTTTATTAAAGCTATAGTAAGCAGTTGAGAAGTGATAACAGTGTTCTTGGAGTACTGACAGGTTTATGGCGTCTGGGTGGATGCTTTTCATTAAATATGAGAAAGATGGGAGATAGGGTTGTCTTCTGATGCTAATTGCCAATGAGAGGCATCCTTGTCTCTCCTCTACAGATAGCTACAGATTGTTTGTTTTGGTCCTCCCAATTAGATAATTGGGAAGGGGAAGAGTGAGGGGACAGGTGGTTAGTGAAAATCTCAAGTGTGATATTCAAGCCAAGCTGGTGTAAGGTAGTAGTAGAAATTGAGGACTTTGTTTCTCATTTTGACTTTCCCACCTCATTCCTATAACCATTGTTGAGAATTTTAGTCATAAACGGATGTTGTATGTTGTTAATTACTTTTTATGCATTTGTTCCTAAGATTATATGGTTTTTATCCTGTATTTCCCCAGTGCGGTGTATTACATTGATCAATTTGCACTACACTGAACCATTGTTGTCCCTCTATAATAAACACCACTTGATTATAGTGGGGTGTATTATTTTCTTATCTATTGTTGAGCTGGATTTGCTAGTTATTTTGTTTTGAACCTGTATTTATCAGATACATTTGTTTGTAGTTTTCTTTTCCTCTTGTTTTTATTATCCTTGCTAGGTACTGGATCAGGGAAATGTTGGTCTCATGAAGTATGTAAGGAAGTTATTTCCTCTCATTTTTTGGAAGAGTTTGAGAATGGGTAACAGATCTTCTTTGACTATTTGGTAGAATTCTATACTGTAACCATTTGGTTTTGAATTTTTACTTTGAAAAGGTTTCAGATGGTATCGGTTTCTTGAGTGATGACTGGTCTTTTTAGATTTTCCCTTTCTTCATGAGTTAGTCTACAAAGGTTATATATTTCTAGGTATTTATCCTTTATTTCTAGGTTTTTTAATTTGATGGCACATAGTCTTTCCTAGTATTCTAGCATGATCCTTTGTATTTCTGTGATGCCTATAGTAACTTTTCATGCTTCATTTCTGATTTGGTTTGAGTCTATTCTTTTTTTCTAATAGCTATCTCCTTAGTAAGTCTAACTAGAGGTTTGGCAATTAGTATTTTAAAAAGCAATCTATGTTGAATTATTTTTTATATAACCTCTTTGTTGCCTAATTTATTTCATGATGCTCTAATTTTTTATTATTTCTATTCTGCTTACTTTAGCTGGGTTTCTTTTTCTAGTTTTTTAAGATATAACATTAGTTAACTTGGAAGTTGTTTCTTGAGATATATATATCTATAAAAACCTAAATTTTCATCTCATTACCACTTTTGGTTTTGACATGTCACATTGTTATTCTCATGTTTTCACACCTTTTGATCACTAAATTTTTGACCCAGCTGATTTTTAATGTTTATTCTCCACATATTTATGAATTTATTTGATTTCCACTTTAAATCACTGTGGGAGATACATATATCTTAGTATAATTTTAATGTTAAATTAAGTCTAGTTTTGGGTCCCAACATATGGCTTTCAGGCTGTTCCATGTGCACTAAAAAAGAATGTATAATCTAGTGTCCCGGGATGAAAGGCTTTGTAATTGTCCATTATTTCTATTTGGTTTAATGTGTCACTTAACCCTAATAGTATATTGATTGTTTGGATAACATACCATAGCTGTAAATAGGGTACTTAAGTTTCCTACTATGATTGTAATTTTGTCCTTTTTTCCTTTTGGTTCTATTATTAGCTGCTTTATGTATTTTGGTGCTCCCTGATTGGGTGCATATATACAGAAAAGTACCACGTCTTCTCTATGTACACTTCTATTTTTTATTTTAAAATATCTATCTTTGCCTCTTATTACCTTTGTTATCTTGAAGTCTATGTTAGATATAAGTATGGCTACATTTGCTTTTCCCTGGATGCCATTTTCCTGGAGGATCATTTTCCATCCTTCCACTTTGAGTCTGCATGCCTTTGCAGCTCAAATGGGCCCTAAAGGCAATGTATGGTTGGGAAATTCTTTTTCATTTCTTCATTTTAATTGTTGACCCTATTACAGACATTCACATTTCCCAAGTTTTGCACACCTCCTCTGAGCCATCACCCCCTTCCCTCTGGCCATGACACTGTTGCCTGGGTCTATGGGTTATGTGTATATGTTCAACGGCTAATCCTTTCATTTTTATTCAGACTTCTATTCCTCCAACCTAACAGCTCTCAACATGATTCATGTCTGTGCTTCTGTTCCTGTTTTCTTCCCTAGTTTATTTGGCTCATTATATTCCACATATAAAACATCATATGTCTTTTGTCTTTCTCTGACTGGCTTATTTCACTCAGCACAATAACCTCCAGATCTATCCATGCTGTCACAAAAGGTAAGAGTTCCTTCTTTTCAATAGTAGTCTATTGTGTAAATGTACCACAACTTTTTTTATCCACTCATCAATTGATGGGTACTTAGCTATTGTACATACCTGTGCAATGAACACAGATGTTTTATAGAACTGTACATCTAAAACATACATAAGTTAAACAGTGTCACCTCAATAAAGTCAGTAAAAAGTTTTAAAAGAATAAAAAGAAACATCTGAAAATGGGCAAGTGGAAGGCAGTCAGGGAGGTGGGTAGAAAAAACACAGAAAGTGCCAGGGATGCAGCTCAGACCTCACAACCTAAAGCTCACTGCAGGTCTCAGTCTAGAGAAGGGACAGAGAAATCAGGGTGCCACTGACACTTTCCTCATCTGGAAGGAGGAGAGACATGCCATAACCTTTCCTGAAATAGTGGTAGTACTAGCTGCTACAGAGACCAGTGACCTAGTCAGGGAGAAAACACAGGAGGGTGACCACATTTGCTTAGCAATCACCTTTGCAGATAAAAAAACAAAACCATAGGGCATGATTATGTCTCCTCACCTTCCCAAAGCTTGCAGCAGGCCCTAGAAGAAGTTGTAGTAGTGAGTGATAGGTTGCAGAGTCTGCAAAACCAAAAACTGGCACTACAGAAACATTTTCCCCCTGAGCAATAATCACACTCTATGACTAATATTAGAGTTAGGTAGAGATACAGAGGGGGACCACTGTGGTTTACTAGTAACCATTAGTGGGAAAACAAAGTAACAAAAGCAGCACCCAGCCTCCCCTAGCTCATCTGAACCCCACCACTGCCAGCAGCATCTGGCTACAGTGAACAGCCCTAAGATTTCTCAGATTTGAAACCCTGTATTTCACCATACTCACCCACAAAATTTCTGACCTAGAAGTAAGGGGACATGAACACAAAGGACACACTCACATCACCAAAGAACAAAAGGACATTTTTACCACCAGAAAAGATTTGATGGCCAAAGTAGTCAAGAAAACCAAAAAGCTTGCACTTCACCATCACTTACTAGAAAAGAATAGAAATACTTCCATTTATCAATAGATTACAGAAGTGCTACTCACAGAGAAAAAAATCCATCAAATGCCATGAATAGCCAATGTAATGAAGCAACTCAGAGAGAAAATAAATAAGCACAATTAAACATATTGGAAATGTGAGATAAATAACAAGAGTTGAAAAGTTCTGAAAAACATCCCAATACATACAAGAAAACATAGATAGGTAGTTTAATGAAATAAAAAATAAAATCAGTAATACTAAGGCAGAAAACTGTGCTTGAACAATAAAAAAATGTAGAAAAACTCCAAAAAGTAAAATCAATAAATTAGGTAATTACTTTATCAAAGAAATGAAAACTTAAAAACAGAACCAATTAGAAATTCTGGAGATGGATAACTCAGTAAATGAGCTAAAGAACAACTCATAAACTTAGGCAATAGAGTTGGCCAAGCTTAAGAAATAATTGCTGATACTGAAATGAAGAGAGATAAAAAGAGATTTGAGCATTTAAAAAAATAACAAATGTATGAGAACTATATGACTTCATCAGAAAGAGCAAAATAATAACAACAGGCACTAGAACATGAAAAAGGCAAGAAGGGAACAAAGACCCTATTCAACTAAATGTAACAGTTGACGAGAATTTTCCAAATCAATGAAAAGGTATATCCTTATATCAAATAGCAAACAGGTCACCTAATTATCTCAATTCATAAAAGCCTTCTTTGGGCAGAGTTGAATTGTAAGGAAAGTCTGAAGTTTGTGGCTATGGAGACATAGCGGAAATAACAGGTGCCAAGGATCCATGTGCTACATCCCTCTCCCACACTGTAGATACCTTTTAGGTGAAACACTCCTTTCTAAAGGGCATTATCCTAGGTGAGGGTAACAGGCCCACCCTCTGGAATCCCTTCTGTACCACCCACATCCAGACTTTACACCATGGTGAGGAGTCAACTGCCTTGGCTAGATTGTAGAAATCTGAGCAGACTCAGGGGTTCTCAGTTTCTAAGTTTTGTGGATTTGGGGAAGGAATCATTTCCTCCACACTCCCTTGAACCTGACTGACTGGTACTTCCATCTCATGGAAGATCTGCTAGACCCACCCTCCAGCCTCTAGCTTCAGCAACCACACCCACCCAAATGCTAGCAGTCTGGCATGCTAATGGGGAAAAATCCTGGACAGATTGAGTGGTGTGGCTCCATGGTGAGAACCACACACCTTGCATTCTCTAAAGCCTGACTGGCACCTCCCACTCACAGGAGACCTACTAGCTCTATCATTCCAACTCTTGGCATTCCCACCTTACAGTGTTCCGTCTCCTCCTATCAGAATGTAAGACAGATTGGGTTGCATGGTTCTAAATCAAGGGCCAATTTTTTTCACGCATACCCCAGGATTAGAGCCTTCCCTTCATACAGCCCAATCTTGGTCTTTCAGGGCCTAATGAACTCTGCTGGTCTCATCCTGATGATTCTTTAAGACAGCTACCCCAACACAAAGTACACGAGCACCCAGAAGGTGATGACTAGACTTGGTATACCTGGACACATATGCTGAGGGTCTCACACCCAGCAGTAGCACCAAGTTTAAATGGTTATCAGTTTGATGAACACCTCTTGCTCTGATCTTATGACTCACTGAGAACCTTCCTCATGCAATCTGAATACCAATGGAGGTGCTTTCACTTTATTGTGGACATATGGTATCATGTACACTGATTTGTGGGGTACAGTATCTACAAATCAGTATATGTGATACACCACATAAACAAAATAAAGATGCAATGATCATACAAATAGATGGAGAAAAATCATTTAATAAAACCCAGTACCGATCTGTAATAAAAACTCTTAGTGAGGTAGGAATGAAGGGAACATATCTCAACATAATTAAGGCCACATATGACAAATGCAGAGTCAACATCATCTTCAATGAGCAAAAAGTGCAAGTGTTTTCTTTAAGGTTGGAAACAAGGTAGTGATGTCCATTTTCACCACTTGAATTTATTCAAGACAGTGCTGAAAGTCCTCACCACAGCAATCAGGTAAGAACAAGAAATCATCTGCATTTTAATACACCAGTAATGAACCATCAGAAATGGAAACTAAGAAAACAATCTTATTCATAAGCTCTCAAAAAAAAAAACCTGCCTAGAAACTTAGGAATATATTCACTCAAGGATGTAAAAGACCTATACTTGCAAAATTATAACATGCTGAAGGAAAAAAATGAAAAAGATAACAAATAAATGCAAACATATAACATATTCATCGAAAAAATTAACATCATTAACATGTTATCCTAACTACCCTGAGCAATCTATGGATTCAATACAATTCCTATCAAGATATCAGGGTATATTTCACAGAACTCAAATAAACATTCTAAAAGTTTATGTGGAGCCACTAAGACCCCCATATAGCAACAGTGATCTTGAGAAAAAGCAAAGCTAGAGAAATCATGCAACTTGATGTCAAACTACACTAAAAGGTGAAGTAATCAAAACAGCATGGTACTGGCATTAAAAATAATCATATATATCAATAAAACAGAAAGCCCAGAAACAAACCCACACCTTTGTCAATTAAAGTTTTACAAAGGAGGCAAAAACATACAATAAAGATTATCTATGAAATAAGTGATGTTGGAATATTGGACAGATATTGCAAAATAAATGAAACTAGACTATCTACTTGTACCATACACAAGAATAGACTCAAAACTTATTAAAGACTTCAATGTCATACTCAAAACCCTACATATTCTAGAAGAGAACATAGGCACTACAACTTCATGTATTTCTCAGCAGTATTTTAGTTTGTTTTTTGATATTTCTCCAAAGGACAAAAGAAATAAAAGAAAAATTAAACAAAAGGGCTAAGTCTAACTAAAAAGTTTTGCACAACAAAGAACCAACAAAATGAAAAGACATGCTGAATAGAGAAAATATTCATCAATACATCTAATGAAGGTTTAATATCCAAAATTTATAAAACACCAATAAAAATAACCTATTTTTTTCCAGTGGTCAAAGGGCTTTAATAAACCCTTCTCAACAGAGGGCATATAGATGGCCAATAAACATTAAGATAAGATACTCAACATCACTAATCATCAGAGAAAAAATGCGATGCCACGATGAGGTATCATAATATCTGTCAGAATAGCTTTCATCAGTAAACCAACAAATGCTGGCAAAGATGTGGAATAAGGGAACACTCACACACTATTTGTGGGAATACAGATTGGTGCATCCACTGTGGAAGTCAACATGGAGGCAACTCAACATATTAAATATAAAACTGCTTTATAAATTCCCAATCTGGAAATTTATCTGAAGAAACAAAAAACTCTAATTCAAAATATATGCATCCCTATGTTCACTGCAGTGTTATTTACAACTGCCAAGTTTTGGAGGCAGCCCAAGTGCTGTCAGGGGATGAGAGGATTAACAATGGGGTACTACTGAGCCATAAAAAGGAAATCTTACCCATTAATATATAGCATGGATGGACCTGGAGAACATTTTCCTAAGTGAAATAAATCAAGAACCACAGGATTTCATTCACATGTAGATGTTAATGAACAAAATGAACTACCAAGCAAAATAGTGACAGACACATATAGAAAAGGCTCCCAGTTGTCAGGGATGAGGGGGCTAAGTCAGTGAGTGAAGGGATAGAGAAAATAAAGAGAAATTCATGGACAACACTGTGGTACTTGCTGAGAGGGAGAGGGCTAGAGGAGGTTAAAGGGAATATAGGGGGATAAATGGTGATGGACAGAGACTTGACTTGGGGTGGTAACAACACACTACAATATACAAATGATGTGTTATAGAATTATACACTTGAAATTTGAAATTTATATAATCTTGTTCATTAATATCACTGCAATAAATTGCAATAAAAAATAAATCAGTACATTTTAAAGACTTCTACCCTGAAGTCCCATAGTTAACTACTAACGTTTTCCCACATGACTTTTGACAACTTCATACATGCAATAGGCACACATAGATTTTTGGTGTAAATAGTAAATCTGGAGTTAAAACTTCTTATTAAGAATACTTGAGATACCTTTCCATATCAATTATATATAGCTCTACTTACCTACCTTAATACCTGCAAAAGGATGATGTGACATCTTAAAGCATCATGTGTTTTATGTGTTCCAGATGAAATGATGTTAGGAGCAACTCTTTTAACCAATCTAGTTATGTTTCTTGTCAGCAAAATGGACACAGTCCTAAATACCTAACAAGATAGCCATGATGATTACTACATAGAAAGAGACTGAATGGCTAACAAAGTACTTTGAAACTGAAATGTGCTGGGCACACGTGTGAGATTGGTATTCTTGGAGGAAGGACCACCAACTATATTAATAGTTTATCTTGCCATCATACACAAAATGAACTATCTTTCCCCATTATTGAGACCATCTGTTGAGTTCTTACTTTGCCAGACATTTTTCTAAAATACCTTTACTTAATCACTTCAACAACTGTATGAGGTAGTATATTGTTACTGTCATCATTTCATCGGTGAGACTTAACATAGGTAGGAAACAGCAGCCTTCTGAACTGCACCAAGGTCTGTGCTAATTCGTTCAAGAACTATTTGTTTATTTTGCTATGGTTCAGTTATATAGGCTGTGTGACTTGAAAAGGAAGATTAGGAGTGTGATTGTGCACATTAGGAAAAGAACTGGATACTAAAACATTAAAAATTAACTAACAGAGACACTTCAGTCAAAACAAAGGCATAGGTAAACATGGCTCATTTCTTCACACAACCACAGCATAAATTACAAGCAAATCATAAAACAACTATCACCCAGAATCAACAGAAAATCAAGTTGGAAAGGTGAGGTAGGTGACAGCAGAGCCTTCTTCCCCTATATGCAAGTGGAACACTTAGCCAATCTTCTGAGGAACAGTGTGAACAGCCAAAGTAATCCCAGCTCATATGACATTTGGAGGCCAAAATTGTACAGGACTTGGAAAAACAGACAGTAAGGAGATTGTATTGTGAAGGTAAGGGCCCTGGGACCAGCGTGGGAACCAAGGCTGGTTCAGTGCCTGTTCTGCCACCTGTCACAAGATCCTTGGAGGGGAACCAAATCAGTAGCTCCCTCCCTACCAAAACAGGGAAGATAGAGTAGCACCAGAATCTGGACCTGTATCCTTGAAGAGGCTGAGAGGAATAAAGTGGGAGATGCACAGAGACAGTGTTCACCTGCTGGGACTGTGAATGCTGGAAAGGTCATTATGAAAGAAATTGGGGTGCTGGGTTAACAACACCTGGAGAAGGGAGAACAATTGGGCTATAATGGACCCTGACCCAGGTAGTTCTTGGTCTGGTTAAAAAGCTGGGTTGTGTGAAATGCCTGTGCTTCTTAATAACAGCAGACTTCAGACAACTTCACTGGCAAAAAAAAAGAAAAAAAGGCTCGCTGTTGCTGTTTAAGGAACTCTCCCACCACTGCTGCCTCTCGCCACATCTGGCTTGAGAAGAGGAAAAAGGAGACACCCCATGTGGACCATTCACAGGGCAGAAGGGCTCAGGGAGTTAACTGTACCCAGAAAGACTTAACTTGGTGGGAGCTAAAGTACCCAAAAGAGACTTTGAGAGTGGCGAGTGCACAGCACCTAGGCAAACAAAGACAGAGAAAGTGGTGGGTGAGTTGCCCCTAATTAGTGCACCTGATATGTATTACAGGCACCAGCCTGGTGCAGATGGACAGTGGGGGCACAGGAGTGCATGGAGGAGCTGGGCTGAAGGTTGGACAACTGTGAATATAGCAGCCCAGACCAGGCTGCATCCTCACAAAACCGTATGAAGAGAGAAAAGCAAAGCCTGCAGCACCAAGAAAAGCAGAACTCGTTTGGTGGGTTTCAAGTCAGCAGGAAGCTTCCCAACCACTCCCCCACCCCCACCCCGCCGCCCCTAATAGTGAGAAAGTAAGCCTTGGAGGGTCCAGAAACAGATCCAAAGAAGGAACACAAGGCTAACCCCAACAACTCAGAAATTGAGACAAATTTCACTGTACTATTCTAGAGAATTACCATTTCATTTTCTTCATTTTGTTTGTTTAATTGCATTGTTTGGCTGGTTTCCTTGTTCTTTCATATTATATTTTAATTTTCCTTCTTTCACTTCACTTGTGATTCAATATCACACTACTCTTAATCATGTACTTTTTCTATTATTGTTCTTAAGATCACATATATTTCTTGTCATATTATTGTTGTTCCACTATTATTGTAAACAATTGTTGTTCCATGTAACTATAATGCCATGCAACACCACTTCCTGGTATTAAGCCTATTTCACCATCTTCTGAGCTTTATTACTGTTGTGGTGAACCCTATTCTCTTACACACTGCATCTATTTTCTGTCCTTCACTCTGACTACACATCCTTGGCACCAGGGGTCTCATTTATGGATTCAGCTCACACTTCCCCGTGCCCCCCCACAACAAGTCTTATCTCTTTTTCACTTTTTATAAAAAATGGCTAGTTGGGTGAAATATCAGTTAACATTATACTTATCCAAAGGACCTCCTATGTCTTCTCTACATGTTGGTACTTTAAATCCTACAGACTATTCTCCTGCTGTCCTTCTCCTTGTATCTGATTATATACAAGAGTAGATGGGAATTGTGAAGACCAATATGCCTCCTGGAAAAGACCACCCACCAACAAAGGAACCACCAACAGGTAAAAGCCCCAAGTTCAACAAGAGAGCCCACACACAGAAAAGAAAGGGGAACCCTAGAAAATCCCAATAAGGACATCAAAGAGACCACACCACTGAACCTCACAGAATTCCCATCATAGAAGTTCACCCTACAAGGACAGCTAGCAGAGTGAAACATTAGAAAGTTCAGAAACAAACAGAGTCACCTAAAAGGGGGAGACAAAAAAGAACCTGCAATCAAAAGTAATGGAAGACTCCCCACTAACAGAGCTAAACCAATGGAGGTAAGCAAACTATCAAATCTAGAATTCAAAAGAATGGTTATAAGGATGCTTATGGAACTCAAAGACAAATACAAGGAACTGAATGAGAGCTGCAACAGTATGAAAAAGGAGACAAACTATAAACAAAAAAAGGAAAAATACAATTTCTAAAATAAAAAAATGCACTATAAGGAATGATAAGCAGGCTGCATAAAACACTGAATTAGTGAGCTGAAAGACAAGATGGAAAGAAACACCAAGGTAGAGAAGCTACACAAAACAAGACTCAAAAAATATGAACATCACTTAAGGGACCTCCAAGATAACATGAAACACAACAACATTCAAATCACAGGAATACCAGAAGGAGAAGAAAAGGAATAAGGGATAGGATAACCACAGAAAGAATAACCACAGAAAACTTTCCAAACCTGGAGAGGGAAAATAAAACAGCAAGGTCAGGAGGCATAGAGAGTCCCAATCAAGATGAACCCAAAAATGCCTACTCTGAAAAATATCATAATTAAAATGCCAAGTTTTAAAGCAAAGAAAAATCTTAAAATAACAAGGGAGAAACAAGAAGTAACATACAAAGGAACTCTCATAAGGCTAGCAGCAGATTTCTCAACAGAAACACTCTAATCCAGAAAAGAATGGGAATATTCCAAGTAATGAAAAACAAAGGCCTGCAACCAAGACTACTCTAACCAGCAAGATTCTCAATTAAAATGGAAGGCCAAATAAGGAATTTCCAGGACAAAAGAAGGCTAAAAGAATACACTTCCACCAAACCAGAACTGTTAAGATATGTTACAGGGACTAGTATAAGAAGAGGAAGAAAAAGAGAAAGACAGGAACACAGGTACAAAGAAGGAAAAATGAGTAAATATCAATCATTAATAACCTTAAATGTTAATGGGTTGAATGTTCTAATCAAAAGACACAGAATAGCTGAATGGATAACAAAACATGACCCACACATATACTGCCTACAACATACCTACCTCAGAAGAAAAGACCTACATAGACTGACAGTGAAGGGTTGGAAAAAATATTCCAAGCAAATGGACAGGGGAAAAAAAGCCAGGGTAGCATTACTCTTATTTCAAAACAAAGGTAACTTCATTAATACACACAAGGGGAGAATCCCTCAAGAAGACATAAAAACATTATAAACATATATACACACAACACAGGAGCACCCAAATACATAAGGAAGATGTTGAGAAACTTCAAGAAAGATACTGACAGCAACACAATTATAAGTTGGGGATTTTAACAACCCACCATTAAAAATGGATGGATCTTCCAAACAAAATATCAACAGAGACACTGTGGAACTGAACCATGTCCTAGATCAAATGGACTTAACTGACATATATAGAGCCTTTCCTCCCAAAGAAGCAAAAGACACATTCTTTTCAAATGCACATGGAGCATTTTCAAAGATAGATCACATGATAGACCATAAAACAAGCCTCAACAAATTCAAAAAATTTGGCATCATATCAAGCATTTTCTCTGACCATATGGGACTGAAGCTTTATGCCAATCTCAAGGAACACACTCCAAAACACTCAAATTCATGGAGATTGAATAGCATGCTATTAAACAATGAGTAGGTCAAGAATGAGATCAAGGAAGAAATCAAAAAGTTTCTGGAAACAAATGAAAATGAACTCACAGCAGTCCAAAATTTATTGGACACAGCAAAGGCAGTCCTAGGAGGGAAGTTCACAGTGATACAAGCCTACCTAAGAAAGAAAGAAACATTTCAAACAAGCAACCTAACCCTACACTTACAAGAACTTGAGAAACAATAACAAAGACAGCCCAAAGCAAGTTGAAGGAAGGAAATAACAAAGGTCAGAGCAGAATTTAATGACACAGGAACTAAAAGCACACTTCTAAGGATCAATGAATCCAGGAGCTGGTTCTTTGAATAGATGAACAAATTTAACAAGCCTTTAAGAGCAGGCTCATCAAGAAAAAAAAAGAGGACAAAAACACAATCAGAAATGAAAAAGGAGAAATTACAACTGATACTACAGAAGTACAAAGGATTGTAAGAATTACTATGATGAATTATATGCCAAGAAATTTTAAAACCTAGGTGAAGTGGACAAAATTTCTAGAAAAATACAATCTTCGAAGCTGAATGAAGAACAGACCAATAGCAAGGCAATAATCAAAAACCCTCAGCACACAAAAGTTCTAGACTGGACAGTTTCACAGGAGAATTTTACAAAGCAGTTAAGGAAGAGTTGACCCCTAACCTTCTCAGACTGTTACAAAAATCCAAAAATAAGGGAAGACCCCAAAACTCTTATTGTGAGGCCAGCATCATCCTAATCCCAGAACTAGATAAAGACACAACAAAGAAATAAAACTACAGAGCACTATTGCTGATGAACATAGACACTAAAATTCTCCACACAATATTGGCAAATCACATCCAGCAATACTTTAAGAACAAATATCATGATCAAGTGCAATTCATCCCAAAGATGCAAGAATGGTACAACAGCAACAAATCAATAAACACAAAACATTGCATAAACAAAAGCAAAGACAAAAATTGCACGATCATATCAATGGATGCAGAAAAAGCATTTGATAAGGTATAACACCCATTTATGATAAAAACACTCAGCAAAGCAGGAGTGGAGAGAGCATTCCTCAACATAATAAAGACCAGATATGAGAAAGCTACAGCCAACATCATACTCAATGGGCAAAAACTAAAAGCTTTCCAACTAAGATCAAGAACAAAACAAAAATGTCAACTTTTACCGCTTCTATTCAACACAGTATTGGAAATCCTAGCCATGGCAATCAGACAAGAAAAAGAACTAAAAGGCATCCAAATTGTAAAGGAGGAAGTAAAACTGTCACTGTTTGTGATAGCATACATAGAAAACTCTACAAACTCCACCAAAACCTACATGACTTAGTGAATTTGGCAAAACAGAGGGACACAGAGTCAGTATTTAAAAATCAAATTATACCAACAAACAAAGAAATATCAGAATCAGAAATCAGGGAAAATATCCCAGTCACTATAGCAACAAGCAAAATAAGACACCTAGAAATAAACCTTACCAAAGGGGTAGAAGACCTATACTCAGACAACTATATAATACTGAAGAAAGGAATTAAGGAAGACACAAACAAATGGAAGAATACAGCATGTTCATGGATTTTAAGAATTAACTTCATAAAATATCCACACTACCAAAAGAAATTTATAGATTCAACACAATCCCAATTAAAATGCCCATGTCATATATTAATATAGAATATTTCAAAAATTTATATGGAACCATAAAAGACCCTAAATAACATAAAGTATGAGGATCACAACACCTGATTATCAAACTGTATTAGAGGTGCACTGTGTTCAAAACAGTCAGGCACTATCATAAAACAGACACAGAGATCAACAGAACAGAATAGGGGGCCCAGAAATTAACCCATGTCTCTATGGTCAAGTAATATTCGACAAAAGGGGGAAAGGCATAAAGTGAAATAAAAATAGCCTGTTCAACAAAGGGTGCTGGGAGATCTGGACAGCTACATGCAAAAACAGTAACTTGACCAGCAACTTACACCATACACAAAAATAAACCCAAGATGTAGAAAAGAGGATTTCTGGCAAGATGGAGGCATAGGTGGACGCACCGTACCTCCACACACAACCAAGATTAGAACAACAACAATTTAGAGCCAGAATAACACCCAGAACTGACAGAGAATTTATCTGAATGGAAGTCGGACAACCAAGAAGTTGAAGTAGACCCATTCATCCAGACCAGTAGGAGGGGCTGAGAGGAGGAGCAGGTGAAGGTCACAGCGCGAGGAGATTGGGGAGAACTGGGTGCATAAGGCAACCAGGAGCACATAAGCCTTCTGGGATGCAGCGCTGGATCCTGAGTACGCAAGTGGCAGCTGGCGGACCAAATGAGGCAGTGATTGTGGACCAGGGCAGAGCGCGCAACCCAGAATCCCAGAGAAGGGACTGAGATCCCAGGAGAACGGAGTTACCACCATTGTCCCTTCTGCCCCCGCCCCCACATACAACATCACAATCTAGCGACTGGGGTGCCCAGCCCAGGTGAACACCTAAGGCTCCGCCCCCCACCTAACAAGAGCGACCAGACCGGAAAAAAAAAAAAAAGAGAGAGAGACATACCTCCAACAGAAGAACAGATCAGTCCCCTGGGACTCATCCTTTTGAGCGACCAAGAAATAGCCAATCTATCAGATGCATAGTTCAAAACACTGGTGATCAGGAAGCTCACAGAATTGGTTGATTTTGGGTGCAAATTACATGAAAAAATGCAGGTTACCATAAAAGAGATGAAGGAAGGTGCACAGAGAACCAATAGTGAAGGGAAGGAAACTGGGACTCAAAACAATAGAGTGGACCAGAAGGAAGAAAAAAACAACCAAGCAGGAAAAGAATGAAGAAATAAGAATTCAAAACAATGAGGAGAAGCTTAGGAACCTCCAGGACATCTTTAAACGTTCCAACATCCGAATTATAGGGGTACCTAAAGGGGAAGAGGAAAAGCAACAGATTGAGCACGTATTTGAACAAATAATAAAGGAGAACTTCCCACTCTGGCAAAGGAAATAGTCTTCCAAGAAATCTAGGCAGCTCAGAGAGCCCCAAAGAAGTTGGACCCAAGAAGCAAGGCACATCATAATTACATTAGCCAAGGTAAAAATGAAGGAGAGAATCCTAGAAGCAGCAAGAGATAAGGGGACAGTAACCTACAAAGGAGTTCCCATCAGACTGTCAGCTGATTTCTCAAAAGAGACCTTACAGGCAAGAAGGGGCTGGAAAGAAATATTCCAAGTCATGAAAGACAAGGACCTACACCCCGGATTGCTCTGTCCAGCAAAGCTCTCATTTAGAATGGAAGGGCAGATAAAGTGCTTCTCAGATAAGGTCAAGTTAAAGGAGTTCATCATCACCAAGCCCTTATTTTATGAAATGCTAAAGGGACTTATCTAAGAAAAGAAGATAAAGAAAAAACATATAATAAAAGGACAGCAAACTCACAATTATTAACAACCACACCTAAAACAAAACCAAAAGAAACTAAGCAAACAACTAGAACAGGAACAGAACCACAGAAATGGAGGGCACACGGAGGGCTAGCAACAGGGGAGGGGGAGGAGGAGAGAGGTGGAAAACGTACAGAGAATAAGTAGCACAGAATATAGGTTGAAAATAGGGGGAGGGTAAGAATAGTATGGGAAATGTAGAAGCTAAAGAAATTATGACACATGGACATGAACTAAAGGGGGGGAATGTGGGTGGGAGAGGGTATGGAGGGTGGAGGGGAGTGAAGGGGGGAAAATGGGACAACTGTAATAGCATAATCAATAAAATATATTAAAAAAATTTAAAAAGATGTAGGAAAGAGTAAAATATAATTCACTACACCATAAAAGTCCTAGAAGAAAACACAGAAAGGAAAATCTCAGATATTTCACACAGCAATATTTTCCCCTATATATTCTATATAGCAAGGTACATAAAGGAAAGAATAAACAAATGGGACTTCAACAAATTAAAATGCTTCTGCATGGCTAAAGAAAACATCAGTAAAACAAAGGTAAGCCACCATAGGGGAAAAAATACTTGCCAGTGAAACCTCAGACAAGTATTTAATATCCAAAATATATAAAGAACATGGCTCTACTCCAGGAAATCAAATTTCCAATTAAGAAGCAGACAAACACCTGAACTGCCACTTCTCCAAGGACAACATAGAAGGGTCCAGAGATATATGAAAGGATGCTCACATCACTAGCCATCAGAGATGTAAATGACAACTACAGTGACATGCCATTTCATATCAGTGAGAATGACCTTCATAAACAAAGCAAGAAACAGTGGCTAGCAAGGATATGGAGGAAAGGGAACCCTAGTACATTGTGGTACAAATGCAACCTCTATAGAAAAAGAGTAGAATTTCCTCAAAACACTAAAAATGGAACTGCCTGTTGACCCAGAAATTCCACTGCTGGTAATATACCCTTAGAATCCGAAATGCCAACCCAAAAGAACCTACGCACAGCAATGTGCATAGCAATGTGCGTATCAACACAAGTTACAATAGCCAAGTTTTGGAAGCACCCTAAGTGCCCATCAGTAGATGAATGGATCAAGAAACTGTGGTACATTTACACAATGTAATACTATGCAGCTGAAAGAAAGAAGGAACGTGTACCCTTTGTAACAGCAAAGGATGAAACTGTAGAGCATTATGCTAAGTAAAATAATCCAGGTGGTGAAAGACAAATAACGTATGATCTCACTGTAAGTGGAACTTATAGCAACAAAACAAACTAGAAATCAAAACAGAACCTAAGTCACTAAAATAGAGAACAAACTGACAGTAACTAGAGGGGCTGTGGGACAGGGATAACAAGGGGAACAAAAGGGAATATCTGTCAAGGAACACGTATAAGGAAACTATGGACAAAGAGAAAGGGGTGTAGAACTGAGGTTTAGAAGTTGAGGTGGGTGAAGTGTGGGAGAGTCACAGGAGAAAATGGCAACAACAGTATTTGAAAAAGAATTTAAAAATTAAAATAATAAAGTAATGTATCAAGGAAAATAAAATTGTTAACTGGTATCAAATACACTGGACAGTGATTTACATAAAAATATTCAAATTTTTATTTTTGCATGTTAATCTCAAGTACACATTTACAATAGTGTCATACTTTTCTGTATGAATTTAAGTATTTTACAATGTGTACAGAGGAAGACATATAATATTTAATAGGCTACTTCTATATAACAATAAGTTATGTTCTTGTATAAATCTGGACCTCTTTAAAACATTAAACAGAAACATCCACTTTCTCAGCTTTGCTAATCAAATTGTTTTAAGAAATAAAATAGCCTACAACTAGTATCAGTACATAACAGTAAGAACAATTACATTTTTTGTTAAAGGTTTTATATTCACTAGACCAAATACTTAAATACCTTTTAAAGGTTTCAATACTGTGCTAAAAACAAAACAAACCATTGTGTATGAATTCAGATTGTGAGAAAATAAAGTATGTAACATGTTTTGTTAAGTTTATTTTAAAAATATAAATAGCTATCTTGTTTTAAATGTAAACTTTCATTTAAACATTTCCTTCTATATTACTTCAGGGAAAACAATTTCTTGGGAGATTTTTAAAAAGTTATCACACAAAAATAAGTTTTCAAGAACAGGACCATGGATGAATACTAAACAGGGTATATATATGAGAGCCAAAGGGCTTAAGAGGTACCAAAATCCTTTCTGTGGCTTTGGTTGGCTTTAGGTTTAAATTACTATGTGTCTAAAACATGGAACTAAATTCATCTAGCCTTTACAAGTTCTCAAAACTCCCAAATCATTAGATTTCTTACCCTACAAATATAACTTCTGAATATGAGTATTAGTGGCACAAAGAAAGGCAAAAGGTAAACATATTACAGGAGGAGTAGATGGCAGCACCTTGGTCGAGTTACATTGTAGCTATCAGAGCGAATAAAAATTTCAAATCTCCTTAAGTGCCCCAGCCAATTTAAATAATCTAAAAAACTGTATTAACAAATCCAATACTGTTTGAATTAATTTTCCATCTACATTTATGACTCACTGTTTAAGATATGTTAACTTTCAAATAAAAAGAAAAAACTGTGAAAGACTTGGTGATTCCAAATAAAACCTCACATTTTTCATTATGTACATTATACATTTATCTTCTCTTCTAAAAAAAATAAGTCCGTGTTAAATGTTTTCAACTCTTTTAACTGCTGAAAAAAGGGTGAATCTGTCAAGTATAATTTGCATTAATTCTCTGGTACATGAAGTCACTGCTTCCTTAAGTACACTCTACTTTGTAAAAAGATGTATCTTTTCCAGACTTCTCATTGAGAAACAAGAGATTAATGTCTGGATAGCCAATAGCTTTTCAAAACCAGTAATGAAGTTATGACACTAAAATTGTTAAGAACACATTTTATGTAGAAATAACTTCTTTTCCTAATTACTAAAGATATTCAAAATAAAGATTACCTTTAGTCTTGAAAAATATGAGTGTCTTTCTTTCTGACACTACACTTGAATTTTAATCTCTCTGAATAGGAAGTCTGCAAAAATGGTTTTTCTTATATCCCTGTATCTTCCCATTAATTGTACATTTAATATTTTCCACTGCTGACAGAACTGGCATTGTGTATATATATGTAAAATAAGCAATACAGAAGCACATATTAAATTTAGGGTACATTTTCACATCCAGTTGCAGAAACTCCTATGACCACAATCTACCTCAAAAAAATTTCAAACCTCAGTTCACAGTAAGTCTGATTTGCAGAACACAAGTATTCCCCCCCCCAAAAGCAGTTCAGACATAAGAAAACAGGAGTAATCAAAACCTTTCAGTAAGACTTTTTAAGTGTGTTATATGGACAATATGTAAACACTTACAAAGTCAATCAGAGGAAGCATATTTTGTCCGCTAAACCAAATAAAAAGTAAACACAAGTCTGCCAAAGTTCTCTTAAGTAGCATCACTGTCATGTGATCTGAAAATACTAAAAGAAATTATTTTCATATTATAATTATACCTGAGAGTAGTATTCCCACTCAGCAGATATTTCTAACATGAGAAATTCAAAAATAAAACAATCATTTTTAGAGTCACCAATTTTATCATTTCTCATCTTTAAGTAGTCTGGGAAGAGTACCATCAAAGTGAATAAAGTAAATAGTTAAATAAATAGTACAAGTTCTAAGACTTAAACATTCAACATAAGATCAGAGATTATTTAAATAAAAGAACTTGATTCTTGCTACTTTTCTTTCATTAAAAAAAAAAGAATTCCCTATGGAATAATGTTAAAAAAAAATCAACTAGAAGCAATATTTTATTTGTACACAGTATAAATGAATGTAATGTATGTGAATAAGACTGTGGGCTTTAAAATCAATTTTCTACTTCAAGGACAGGATCTCTCCAAACATCTAGAGTGTCAGGGTGGGCCCACTTCTGTATGATGCCGTATTATGTGCTGGTTCTTTTCTGACGGTCTTCGGAACCCTTTCTTGCAGTACTCACAACGGTGAGGATACTCTTTAGTATGAATGGAAATAACATGCCGTTTAAAGCCTGAGGCATCTGTCGTGCTATACTCACAGTATTCACACTGATAAACTTTCCTGCCACTGTGTGTCTTCATATGCTTTTTTAGCTCATTCTGTTGCCTGAATCCCTTTCTACACCTCTTACACCTGAAGGGAAGATCCTTCGTGTGAATGGAGAGAATATGGCGACTCAGAACAAATGGATCTGCAATCTTAAAGTCACAATGCCTACACTGGTGCATTTTTTTACCCTTGTGGGCAGCCACGTGTTTCTTGAGTTCTGAAGGCCTGTGAAAGCCTTTATCACACATGTCACACTTATGGGGGTAGTCCTTTGTGTGAACTGAAATTATGTGTCGTTTTAAATCACTTGAGTTGGAACTCTTGTGGTCACAATGCACACACTGGTGTGTTTTGCTTTCCTGGTGAATAAGTGCATGTTGCTGTGCCTCTTTGGTATCTAAGAAAGTCAGAAGACAAATGTCACACTTAAATGGTACCTCTTTACTATGCTTAGTTTTTATGTGTGTTTTTAAGTTAGAAGAGTCTGCAGACCGATATTCGCAGTACTGGCATTTGTATGGCTTCTCCCCTGTATGAATTCGCATGTGTTTTTTGAGCTCTGATGGGTGACGGAAACCTTTACCACATTCCACACAAATATGAGGAAAGTTCTTGCTATGAACTG
Organism: Phyllostomus discolor; assembly: GCF_004126475.2. Classification (NCBI taxonomy): domain Eukaryota; kingdom Metazoa; phylum Chordata; class Mammalia; order Chiroptera; family Phyllostomidae; genus Phyllostomus; species Phyllostomus discolor. Next base: position 4,396,378 of record NC_050199.1, read on the forward strand.
CTAAAAGGTGGCGATTCAATAACCCTTGTTCAGCTGTTTCATATTCACAGAATTTACACTTGTGCACTTTGTTGGCTCCTTTTTCCTTATGCACCATTCTGTGAGTAAACAAAGCCCCAGTGTGAGAGAAATGCTTCCCACATTCATCACATTCAATGGCTTTCTCTACCTTGCCAGTCAGCTTATGGCTCTCCAGATGATTGTGCAAACTTATCTTCTTGTTGGTAGTGTAATCACAGTCAGTACAGTGGTACTTCTTCTTGGTAAGGTGTTCAGGATGATTTTTCATATGCCTTTTCAAAAAACCTCTGGATTTAAACTTTTTCCCACAAATCATGCAAGGATAGACAGTCAAGGGATGTCCATCAGGGCCTATTATTATTGCTAAGAAAAGAAAAAAGTATGATAGAACAAGTTCTGTTTTGATTTCTTCAAGAATATAGTGTATATTCTACACATCACTGGACAAGCACTCCTAAATTGCATTAACATATCTTTTATTTTATTTCAACAAACAACATATAGCAATCTAGTAATAAAGAAAAACTGGTCCAGCCCCAGCTACTGTGGCTAAGTAGATTAAGAGTGGGCCTACAAATCAAAGTGTCACAGGCTCAACTTCCAGTCAGGGCACATGCCTGGGTTGTAGGCCAAGTCCCTGGTAGGGGGCACATAGGAGGCAACCACACACTGATGTTTCTCTTCCTCTTTCTCCCTCCTTTGCCCTCTCTAAAATAAATAAAATCTCTAAAAAAAAAAGAGAAAGTATGGTCTAGAAACTTGACTCAGTATGACTACATCAATCTCATATACTAATTTAAAGCTAAATTTAGATATCTAATATAAATCATTTAAAAAAGAAATTCAACATTAAAAACTTATTTCTTCCATGACACATTTAACTGAAATTTCAACCACAACTATAAAAAAATTTTGATATCCAAATCAGTATACACGATGAGTATGTCTAATAAATAACCAAAGTATTTGTCTTACTTCTCTGTAAATGATGCCTGTTTTATGCTGACAGTAACAAATTCTTTATATATTCACTTAAAGTTAGCAAACATATTCCAGAAATTTATTTTCATTTCCACTAAAATGACCTAAAGTTTTAACTCTTTTTCCTGAATGTCTGAATGTAAAACAATTTATTCTTATCCAAGGTTACCATTCATGGATATCACTGAACTCTTAAAATATATTTGTCAATTCAATACACAAAATACATGTAATCAATCAGCTAAAATGCCATTACAACACCTCTGTGGATACATACCAATTTCAATGACATCAGACATGACCTCTTATTTCAATTTCACTGAGCATCCCATAAAGCACACTATGGTGTTGAACTAATCTGCCCTCACCTGTTTGGTATTGCCTGGAATCAGGTCTTCTCCTTTTCTTTGGTTTTTGTTTAGCCAGTCTGCCAAGCCCAGCCGATTCATCTATGTGCAAGAGGGCACTTGCAGTGCCATTCCGGTTTTCAATTCCATCAGAATTATTATTACCTAAAATGTGCATTAAAAAACAAAATTACACATTATTCATTAACTTTTCAACTACAAGAAATGAAAAGTAAGGCCATCATACTCAAGAATGACAAATCTCCATATAACATAATGGATTTTATGGCCATATTTATAGAGAAGACTGTAAGAAATAACTACCTTCAAATCTAACATCATTTTGCTCCATGAACATATCTTACTATGTTTCAAATTGTAAAATCATGGGCCAGTTATAATCAAGATAAAGAATTTCAGGCTGAAAGCCTATATATATTTTATATAAAACAGACATAAAGGAGTTCTTGTTAAAATTAAATGGAAAAAAAAATCTGTAAGTTTCCTCCTCTTTTTCTTAACTCACTGTGCTGGCACTTCCGATTTCTTAAAGACTGTAGAAACTATTTTCAATGATAAATTTATATTCAAGAGCCATGAATAGTTTGAGCTGCTGTGTCACGTACCATAAGCTGCTGCCCATGCTATTGGCATGAAGGTTTTCATTTCATTGTCATCAATTTGCTGTTCATGAACAGCAGCAGCAGCTGCTGCTGCAACAGCAGCATCCTCCTCTCCTACAATCACCTCCATATACACTTCATCAGCAATTTCTGCAACATCTAATTACAAAATTAATAAGACACTTTTGGGACCAAGTTTGTAAGACATCAGACATGACCTCTTATTTCAATTCTGTTCACAGAGAAAGGTTCAAATATTACATACCTAAAACATTATTTTCATTGAGCAAATGAGTCTACAGATTTGCTGAATAATTGTTTTGCTTCTACCACAATTTCTTTTTTCAAAAGACATCATACACATACATTAAGTGACTAATGTTCTTTACAATATCACATAAAGAATATAAAATATGCCTATAATAGTTCTGCTTATTTTCTTCAAATATGCATCTTAAATTATACAAATACAGAAATATAAAAGTCTCCCATAAAAAGGCCACCTACTTACTTAAATCTTCATCTTCTTGTTGAGAGTCATTGACAGTCATATAAACCATCTTTTCTCTTGGCACACGAATACTGCTATTCTGGTCTAGTACTTCAACTCTATGCTCATTCTCAGTTTCACTCTCCACAATGTCTACAGTGCCACCTAGCACAAAAAATGATAGCTCCAAGAATTCATATGGAAAGTTAATTTTCACCAGTGTCATTTCAACAAATAATTATCTCTTCCAACAATTTATGTAAATACATTGGAAATCTATTTTAAAAGTTATCTTTAGGTTGAGATGTTTAATTAGGATATGTAACATATTGAGGGTCTCCTCTTACCTAAGTCATCCTCTCCAGAATCAGCTTTAAAAATGTACACCTTAATGACTTCAGGGCAAGTGCCATCCACTTTACAAGAACTGATTTCTGACTCTGTGTCTATGGTCATTCCAGGGGAACCATTCTGCTCTATTTTGCCAGCATCATCCACTAAAAAGAGAAAAAACACACCATAAATTAATAGCAGATACTTCAAGTATTACCATTTTCAAAAGTCCTTTTCATGAATACAATCTCTAACTTGATTAATATAAAACTGGATTTAGAAAGTAGAGGATATATTTTGCAGGTCTTCTAAAAGTAGGATGAGATATTAAAGTAAAAAGATACTTTAAAGAAAACATAAAAAAAAGAAAACACATGATAGTCTTTTAATAGAAAGTTAATCGAAAATTTTAAGAAGTTAATAAAATGATTCTGATTATTTTATTCCAAGATATAATTATATTCATTAGGTATAAGCATTACTATGATCTCAAAAATCTTGGGAAAAATATTCTGGTAGTAAAATCAAGAAACACTGGTCTTAAGATAACTCTTTAATCAGTACTATCTAATGTTCACTTCTTAATATTTTCTTATTGGTTTACATTGCCATTTTAATTTATTTAAATATCAAAATATTTTCAGAAACTATACTGCAATATTTAGTGTACATATCAAAAGTACCCATCAAATTGCTTAAACATAAAACTACCCACACACATAACATATACATACACATAACACATATGATTTCATTAAAAAAATTAGTCATAAACAAATGCATCCCATGTGTATTTATAGACATTCTTGCATACCTTAATGTTGGTTGCCTATTTTATGATTTTCAGGAAAAAAATAAAAATAAGAAACCTAACATTACTTACCAATAGAGACAAACAATTCGAAAAAGGAGACATTCAGAGTCTATAAAACATTTTATATTTCACACTTTATAAAAGTAGCCAAGGAAATAGCATAGCATTATGCTTAGGGTTTGGAAAATTAACTAAACTAAAAAGTAATGTCAAAAAAATAGACTCTGGATTGGAATAAACACCAAAAATACAATTTCCACATAACAGAAACCTTTTTCACTCACTTATGGTCATCCACTGGCACAAAATAAAGTTTAATTAAGACTAATGAAAACTTGGTCAATACAACTTAACTTACCACAAAAGTTATATTTACTGATGAGTGCAACAGACAACCATTGAAGAAATGTCCCCTCTACTCTAGACACAACTGGACTGACAGGAAAACATCAAAAGCACATAGTGGAGAAAACCAAATATCAGAAAAAAAGACTAATGATTTTACTTGTCTTCAATACCCTCATCAAGCCTTTCATTTCCCTTTTTCATGTTCCTCTCAATAGAAGTATTTTGTTATCCCTTTGGTTGTACTTTATTTTTTTCAGTTTAACAAAGAATCATAACTGTAAGTCGGACTTTAGGCTAGGTGGTGGGATAACAAGTATGAGAAAGTCTTGGACTCAAGAAGTTTGTAATTCACTGGAAAAGCAGATAATTAACAGATAATTATTTTAAAATGTGATAACACTAATAACACAGCTAATATTTATTGATTACTACCTGCTGGTTATAGTAAGTCTATGAGAAAAATACCAAAATATATGCCAACACTGTACACAACAGAGGAAACTGGAGTCTAAAAAAGCTGAATGACTACCTTATCTGACATAAATAGCTAGTAGCTGGCAAAGCCAGAATTCAAAACTTAATCCATTTGATTCACAACTAACAATCAACTTCTGATATTTTAAAAATGTATATACCCTACACAATTTAAGTTGTTGCAGGCTATAACTGGTAATAACTAACTACAGAGGGTTTCTTTAGTAGATCAGGTAAGTATGTTCATGATTCAAGCACAACTCAGCTAACACTTTGGTAATAATAGTTTTGACTACTAATTATTTTAGCTGAAACTTTTGCTTATATAAACATCAAACTTTACATCTTTAAGATACATCTACAAACTCATCATCATGTCAAAATATCCAAAAATTTCATTTGTCTAAATTGACATAGTTCATATACAGAACCTTAAAATGAATTTAGAATTTCAAAAACCAACATTAAAAAGTAAAAACACAGTGACATTGTATCTAATTTAGTTTCTTATCAGGGATCAAGACCAAACCTATGCCAAATAAACTAACAGCACAAAATATTTCTAAATAGCATCCTGAAATCTTACTTATGGAGATGAACAACTCATTATGCAACTCATGTACAATGCCAAGAAGGAATACCTGCACAGCCCAGTAACAAGACATCACTGACGTTCTTGGTGAAAATGTTTTGGCAAAGGCTGTATGCGGGGGTCACACTAAAATAGGTTGAGAATTCTATGTAAGGCATACTCTTCTTCAAGCTTTTTTGTTAATAAGGAAAGGAAAGAGCAGTAATCAGACCAGATTGCTAGTTCAAACAGATTACTGTCAATTATAAAAATACACATGTTCATAGTCTACATGAACAATAGAGAGGACATGGTGAATTGCTGGATCAAGACAATGACAGAAAAGGAAGATGGTGAAACCAGGAGCAAAGATGAAGTTAAAGGAAAATTAATATTGCTTTTGAAATCAGAAGATAAAAATTAAATATCAACTTGGAACATAGGTATGTTGTTTGGGGGGAGACAGCTAGGCAAAAGTTTGGAATGCAAAAAGAAAGAAGAAATCCTGACTGGCAGCTTCAAATGCATACACACAAAAAGAAGGCAAAGACTTTGGTAAATAGAGAACAGGCAGACTGAGTTAGGAAGCTGAGAAGTGAGGAGAACAAACACAGAGAAAGCTTACTGGTATCAAGGTTCAAACAGCTTAACAACTCATCAAGAATTTATTATAAACAGTTACAACACATTTATAACTTACAATGCATACAGAGTTACATTTGTAAAATTATACATAATACATAAATACCTACATAAATATTTACATGTTTCCTAAACCTTGACCTTAATTACCTAAATTAAAGTATTTTGACTACATTTTACAAATATACTTTGTCGGCAGAAATAGGCACCATGTCCTTAATTCTATTCTGATGTATCTTTAGCCATTTTTTTCAAAGCTAAATATTTTAAAAACATATAGAGCTGACTGAAATGTATTTTCCTTAAGGTGGTCTTTGGAATGTCAGACTATTAACAGGATGAAGATCTTACTAGCAAACCAGACATAAGAATCCAAAACAAATCTATAAATTCTTTAGAAAACTAATCTCTGAGGAATTTAATACTCTATGATGGGGCTGGCCTCCTCTGACAAGTTTATAAAAAGTGATCCTAAACAAGTACTGAAAAATGTGAAGTGCTATGTCTACCACACATTGGATGTTTTTAGAAATTAGTCCTAGAAATGTAGGTAACTATAAAATAAAATCTCTGAGGACTGGAAAAATCTAATAATTTGCAGCTTTTAAAAGGTCACATTATTTACCTATGGTCTGTAAAAGATCTTTCTAGTTACTTCTATTTTTAAAATTATGTAATGGTAAATTTAAATTTTAAAAACACATCAAATATAATGTTTATCCAAGAAAAGCAAAGGTATTCTATTACAAGAGAAAGTCACAACTCACCTTGAAAATTTCATTTCAAAAAGTTGTCTTATTAATTCAATCAGTAAAATTATTTAAAGAAGAGATATTACCAAAGTGACTTACTAAAAAACTTAAAAACTTTAGGTGTCACTATTCACATTCTCACTGATTTTAAAGCTGCCATTACAAAAAAAAAAAAAAGGCAGGACCAAACTTAGTCACCAGATAATATGATTTCTGCACAACTGCCTTTTAAAAAAAGAAATGTAATAACAAAAGAGTTTTAGAGTAAGTCCTCTCCCAAAAAGAGAATGCAATTTCTGAAAATTAAGACTGCTTCTAATACTGATCTTTGTTACACCTTAACACCTCTAATATTTTACATGCTTTACTTCTACATATTTTGCCTCCCTCTTCCCAGATAAAGAAATAAAAGCTTTTGGATGATATGGGATCTGCCTTAAGTAAGCAAGTTCCAAAATACGAGTTTAGGGGAGGGAATGAGGAAGATGCCTGTTTTAATACTCAGACTTTCATTTTCATCTGGTTATGTAAAATCTCATCTCTCTAAGATTTAGAACAAATTCATTGTAATGTGCAAAAAAAAGAACAAATGATAGTGGATTTGCACAAGAACTGTTTTGTGTGTCTCTCACAAACATAAAATTCCTAATCATTCTCAGTGCTCCTACTCAAGTTATGGGTTGCTTCTCCATTCATTTAGCATAATCTATGAAAATCAGGCTATTTTTAGTTTATCCACGACTGACACCCCAGGAACACAACAAAAGGTACATTTGATTTTCTTCTCCCAAGGTTTCCCCACCAAACACCCCTAGTCAGAGTTACTAAGACACACAGCCAGACACCATACTCTTACATTGTTCTTTTCCTACCAAGTAAAACAGAAATCATTCCAGCAACTGCCCAAAGTACTTTCCGTTTTCACTCCTTGTCAAAATACCCACAAGATGCCCTGTGTTTAAGCAATTCTTAATTCTTTTATGCTTCAACTTTAAAAGAAGCTTTTGTGGAGATGATTCACCTTATTGTGTTCAAATCCTATCACCCAGACTGTCAATTAAATTTAAAATATTAGATATTTCCTTATGCATATAAACAAGTAAAAGAATTGAAAATGTAACTTTGTAAATACAAAATTTTTTTAATTAAACCAAATCCGACAATAAAATCTATTAAATTGTACAGCTGATCATTCTATTGCATATTCTTCCAATTCCTATGCTAGTCTCTCATTTCATTACACTTGACCTGAAGAACCACAAGCATACTTAAATGTAAGTTTTTACATCTCTACTTATACAATTACATATTAATGGAGAAAAGAAACTCCGTAATATTTATGGTCCCATTTTTAATATTTGAAAAACTCTATTTCACATTTTCTTCTTAAGACTCCAATACCACCTACTCAATTGAGGTTAACTTCCTAGTTCCCTGAGAACTAAATCACCATAAAAGATAATTCACTACATTTCACTCTGTCCACCCGGCAAAAACTAAATCCAGAAATGTTGTCTTCACTCTGTGTTTCCAAAACCAAATTGTGCTCCTATTTAAAACCAATCCTTCTGCTTAAGCACTAAATTATTCATTCTTTTTCAGCAATTTTCTTTTACATCATTAATTTATCTAGCCTCTACAAGACTGCATGAACAAATAAGCTTTCTTGCTACCCTATTAAAACAACAAAACCATGCTCTCTTGATCCCTATCTCCTGCAAGCTACTGCTTTATTTCTTGAATTTGTCTTATTCCACATTCTCTAAACTCTCATTTGGCTTTTGCCCATGACTTCACAAAAAAATATTCACCACCATTATTCACCACCAATTCTCAGGAAACATTTCACTTGCCCTAGCAGCATCTGACAGATGTTCACTGTCCTCTGTAATGCACTTTCCTCGCTTGGATTATGTGACCGTACCTCTTGGTTCCCTCCTACCTTAGTGGCCATGACTTTTCAGCCCTTTTCCATTGCCTCTTTTCTCCCATCACTTAATGTAGCAAAACTCAGGATTTAATCCTGAGTTTGGCAATCTTTCCTTTGTCTAGAATCAACTATACCTCTCCATGAAGGAAGTCTCTATGAGGGGAAAGAACTTGCATCTATTTTGTTCACGGATCCCAAGAGTCTACAACAATGCCAGGCATAAAAAACTATTCAACTTTCATTTGTCAGATGTTTAAGTGCTGATGTTGAAGTCAACATCTGTAAATCCAAGAAAAATAGATTTTAAAAAGCATGACCATCTAAGCAATATTTTGAAAACAATGAATTTGGAATATTTTGAAGACAGTATCTACCATCTTTTGTTATGAAAAAAAAAAAGAAGCACACTTATAAATTGTGCTATCTGAAATGTTTTCCAGTTAGTATTTTTTAGACAATTTCTGTCACCTAATCTTAATGTCCTGTTTGGTCTAGTTTGAAATTAATTCAAAAAATTACTCCAGTCATTTTACCAACATCTTCATTTTTGCGTCCTTTCTGTTGATTCTTTGTTTGTCCTAGAAATTACTCAGACTTGTCTAAAATCCTGGATACCTTAGAATTATCTATAATTTAGTATCAAAGAATAAGGTGGCTGATTATGAAACTGTTTGAATAGTTTCATCAAAATTTTTACACACTGCTGCACTATCTTATATCATTGTGTATTTTGATATGAGTGCCCACATAACTGATTATCCTTAAAGTTAACTAACATAACTGTGATTATGACTTGGTTGCTTTATCATTGTCAATTTCTTATAATAATGAATTGCCTCACATCATTCATCATTCTTTTTCAATATTGAAATAAAATTCACAAACCATAACACTTATCCCTTTCCAGTATGAGAAGTACAATTCAGTAGATTTTTGGAAAAACTTACAGCTGTGCAACCATCATTACTATCTATTTCCAGAAAATTTCCACTGTCCTAGAACAATAGCTATCTTCTTTAGCTAACCCCTTCCCCCAACCTAACCCACAATTAGATTAGGCAACCCCCAGTTTTTCTTTCCCAATATACCTATTATGGACATTCCATGTATTTCTCATACTTTTTTTAATTTTGGAGAGGGGAAGGTGGGCAGAAAGAGAAGGAAACATCAATGTGTGGCTGTCCCTGACTGGAGACCTGGCCTTAAATCCAGGTACGTGCCCTGACTGGGTATCAAACTGGCAATCCTTTGGTTTGCAGGCTGGAGCTCAATCAACTGAGCCACATCAGCTATGACTATTTCTTACACTTCTAAAGTTCATCCATGTTGTAGCCTGTTATTAGTCCTTCATTTCTTCTGACTGCCAAATAGTATTTCACAGTATGGTGACACCACATTTTTAAAACTAATTTATGAACTGATGAGCATTAGGGGTGTTTCTGCTTTGTGGCTATTATAATTAATAATGCTGCTATAAGCATTTGTGTAAAAACTTGTGTGAATGCCTGCTTTCAATTCTCCTGGGCAAATAGTTGAATATCATGACATCTGTAATTCCATGTTTAATGTTTTCAGGAATTGCCCAATTTTTCTTTTTCTTTAAGATTTTATTTATTTATTTTTAGAGAGGGAAGGGAGGGAGATGAGAGAGAGAGACGGAGAGAGGGAGGGAGAGAGAGACACACACACACACACATCAATGTGCGGTTGCTGGGGGTTATGGACTGCAACCCAGGCATGTACCCTGGCTGGGAATCGAACCTGGGACACTTTGGTTCCCAGCCCGCGCTCAATCCACTGAGCTATGCCAGCTAGGGCTAGGAACTGCCCAATTTTTCTAAGTCGCTACACAATTTATTCCCACTAGCAATTTATGAGTGTTACAAAGTCTTATCATTCTTGGAAATGCCTGTTACTTGCCATTTTTAAAATTCCCATTTCTTATAGTTTTTATTACATTTTTTGTATTAACTAATGATGTGCATCTTTCATATGTTTACTTTCTTCTTTGGAAAAATGTCTACACTTATGATCTCTGACCTACTTTTAAGTGTTGTTTGCCTTCTTATTTTTCATTTGTAGAAGTTACTCATATATAATACCTCAGACCCTTATGTACATACTTCACAAATATTTTTTCAATTTTTTTTATTCTTGACAATGTATTTGAAACAAAAATATTTACAAATCTGTTGAAGTTCTCTCCAAGAATACTTAAAACTATGTTTCTTCTGAATTTTAGAATTTCACCTACCACATTTCAGTCTTTATTGTTTTGAGCTTCATTTTATGTTTTTAGGTAGTGAACCAACTTCATTCTTTACATGTACAGATCTAGCTATTTCAGCATTACTTGTTGAGGAGACTATTCTTTTTCTTACTGACCTGTCTTGGCACCTTTGTGAAGAATCAACTGACCATAGATGAAGGGACTTATTTCTAGACTCTGAATTCTATGTCTATCTTTATGCTGACATTGCAATATGGATCACTGCAGCCTTTCTTTTTGAACCTAAAAACATTTTTACTTCTTGGATATATAATTCTTGGTGACGGACTTTTTTCCCCTTCAACATGCTGAACGTATCACTTCATCTTTTAACCTAGCATCACCTAGTTAGAAAACAACTTTACTTTCTGAGGATCACTTTTATATGATGAGTCACTTCTGTGTGACTTGGTTTCAAGGTTTTTCATTTTATCTTTTAACAGTTTAACAAACATGTTCTCTGAACTTCTTACTGAAGATATGTGTAGATGAGTATTTATCAAATTTGCAAAGTTTTCAGTTATTGGTTCTTAAAATATTCTTTTATTTTCCTTGAAATAATCTTTTGATGCCTTTCCTTCTTCCTCTCCTTTGGGGACTAGGTACATTGGCATGCTTAATAATGTTCTACAGGTCAATGTACCAACATTCATTTTTATTCATACCTTTTTTCATCTCAGACTGCACAATATTATTTGATGTACCTTCAAGTTTGCTGATTCTTCCTTTGGTCCAATCAAACATACATTTTGTGCTCCTGTGATGAAATTTTGATTTCACCTAAATAATTTTTAGTCCAGAACTCCTAGTCAGTTCTTTTTAAATTTCTTATTAATATTCTTTAAATTTTGAGACAATTCTCATACTTTCCTTTGTTTTTTTAAATATATTTTATTGATTATGCTATTACAGTTGTCCCATTTCCCCTTTCACTCCCCTCCACCCTGTACCCCCCTCCCACCCACGTTTCCCCCCTTTAGGTCATGTCCACGTGTCATACTTATGAGTTCTTTAGCTTCTACATTTCCCGTACTATTCTTGGCCTCCCCCTATCTATTTTCAACCTACATTCTATGCTACTTATTCTCTATACCTTGTCCCCCTCTCTCCTCCTCCCACCCCTACTGCTAGCCCCCCATGTGCCCTCCATTTCTGTGGTTCTGTTCCTATTCTAGTTGTTTGCTTAGTTTCTTTTGGTTTTGCTTTAGGTGTGGTTGTTAATAATTGTGAGTTTGCTGTCCTTTTACTATAGATGTCTTTTCTTTATCTTCTTTCCTTAGATAAGTCCCTTTAGCATTTCATAAAGTAAGGGTTTGGTGATGATGAACTCCTTTAATTTGACCTTATCTGAAAAGCACTTTCTCTTCCCTTCCATTCTAAATGAGAGCTTTGCTGGATAGAGCAATCTGGGATGTAGGTCCTTGTCTTTCATGACTTGGAATATTTCTTTCCAGCCCCTTCTTGCCTGTAAGGTCTCTTTTGAAAAATCAGCTGACAGTCTGATGGGAACTCCTTTGTAGGTGACTGTCCCCTTATTTCTTGCTGCTTCTAGGATTCTCTCCTTCGTTTTTACCTTGGCTAAAGTAATTATGATGTGCCTTGGTGTGTTTCTTTTTGGGTCCAACTTCTTTGGGGCTCTCTGCGCTCCTTGGATTTCTTGGAAGACTGTTCCCTTTGCCAGTTTGGGGAAGTTCTCCTTTATTATTTGTTCAAATAACTTTTCCACTTGTTGGTCTTCCTCTTCTGGTACCCCTATAATTAGGATGTTAGAACGTTTAAAGGTGTCCTCGATGGTCTTAAGCTTTTCTTCGATTTTTTGAATTCTTATTTCATCATGCTTTCCTGCTTGGTTGATTCTATCTTCCTTCTGGTCCACTGTGTTGTTTTGAGACTCAGACTCCTTCCTTTCACTATTGGCTCTCCTCCGTGTATCTTCCTGCATCCCTTTTAAGGTAATCTGCATTTTTTCATGTAATTTGCATCCAAAATCAGCCAGTTCCATGAGCTTCCTGATCACCAATGTTTTGAACTGTGCATCCGATAGATTGGCTATTTCTCGGTCACTCAAAAGTATGAGTCCTGGGGGACTGATCTGTTCTGCTGGAAACATATCTTCTGTCTTTCCCTGTCTCTCCTATTATTTTATTTATTTTTTCTCCAGTCTGGTCACTCTTGCTATGGTAGGGGCCGGAGCCTTAGGTGTTCACCAGGGCTGGGCACCCCAGTCGCTCGATTGTGACGTTATATGTGGGGGGCAGGGGCAGGAGTGGGGACAGGAGGGATCAATGTCCACTGTTCGTACTCCTGGAGCCAGACACTTCCCTGGGCTTCTGGGCAGTGAGCTCTGCCCTGGTCCACAATCGCCGCCCCACTGATTCCCCCAGCTGCTGCTTGCGTACTCAGGGATCACCGCTGCACCACTGCGCTCCCACGCCCTGGATTGCTGTTGCTCCGATTTTGCGCCAAATTGCCCCCGACCTCCGCGCGCCTGCGACACGCGCCAGCCCCGCGCCCGCTTGGCTAGTTGTCCCCTACCAGTCTGGATGTACGGGTCTACTTCAACTTCTTGGCTGTCCGACTTCCATTTAGATAAATCCTCTGACAGTTCTGATATTATGACTGCAAATCATTGTTGTAAATTATTGTTGTTCTGTTCTTGGTTGTGTGAGGAGGTACGGTGCGTCCACCTATTCCTCCATCTTCTTTCCTTTAATTGTTTACATGTGGTTTCCTTTAATCATTTCAAAATTCAAAACAGCTGCTTGAAAAATCTTTATTAGCAAGTTCACTGTCTGGGATTCTCAGGATGCATTTCTATGTACTGTACTGTTTCTGCGTGAGTCTATCATGTGTCTCTGTATGTCTCAAAATTTTTGCTGAAACAAAAGATTTTTAAATATAAGTGTAATAATGCTTCAAATTAGATCTTCCCATTTGCTCAGTTTGGCATTCCTGTTCATGTGGTAACTTTTGTTTAATTCCATGAAGTTTGTACTATTTGTTTGTGTGCCCAGTGTGTAATAAGAGAAATGGTCAACTGACTGAGATTTCCATACAATCAGTAATTCCTCCATTTTGCCAAGAAGCACATTTTAGCCTGGCAATTTTTACTCCACAATGACTTTTACTTCCTGCTTGGGCAGAACTTCAAGATAGTCAAAGGTTTGAGGTTAGGTTCTTGCCAAGTTTCTCCCTACCATAGACATAGCCCTTGCATTTTCATATTCAAGAATCATTACACTATATCCCATTTTTTCAAAACTTCCCTCTATGGACATCTCGTTCCACAGATTTTCCTAAGCTTTACACATTTATAACACTTACTATTTTCCCTAATTGTATCTATGGCCTTAGTTAGCAGTGATGTTCAATAACTATCTCTGACCTTTTCTGACAACTCCAGAGAAGTCCTGTTCACTAGCAAACTCAAAATCTCCATAAAAATGGAGAGCTCCTCACAAATGAGATCTTCCAAAGAATAATTAGGTCAAATAATGACAATTTCCTTGAAATGAGACTTGAAGGAGTTCTGACACCATCCTGACCTCTCTAGTAGCTGTCAAGCTATTAATGTTTATCATGGTAAAATAGGATATTGGTTTGAGGGTGCACTCACACACCTCTGAGAGGAGTGGATGTGAACAGTTAAAAGGCCACAAAGCTCAATGTGGTTACAATGAGTTAGCATTTTGGGGAGAATAAACAATTCCCTGTAATGCTGAAAGTCAGTTTCCACACTTCTGAAAGTTTATTTTGGCCAGTTCTATTAAGTATTCTGATTTTGCGTACAGATGACTTTTAATAACTGTCAGATAAAATGTTCTCTCGTAATTTTGCCATGTTAATTCTCTGCAAGGTGGTGTTATCTCCTATTTGTCTTATCTATCAATTTCTCTGTAATGATGTTTACATCTTTCTTTAACCATTTCATTGTGCAACTTTTAAAGCCTGGTCACAAAAGCCCTGATTATAGTCAGTCAGTCACATTATTGTTGCTCCTACACTGGTTTTTACTTAAAACAGTTGGGTTTTTTTTCCTTCTTCATTCTCTACCTTGTACTTTAACAGTTTCCAACTCATTTTACTGCCTTGTAATGTCTCCTGTGAAAATGTGTATCTGCTGCAATATGGTCTGAATAACCTCTAGTAATAAAAAAAAGTACAGTCTGATGAACAAAATATGTTTCTAAATTTTATCAGGACCAATTTTAAAACTTGATCAAGATATCTGTGCTAAAATATTCTTTTTTACTCTCCAGAAATATCACCTTCTTAATTACTAAAACTCCAAAATTTTACTGTTTTACCAGTTAACCCTCCCCCAAAATAAAATCTGGAGGAACCTTAAATGATAAATTACAAAAATATCTAATAATCACCTACAGAAAAAGAAATGAATAAACATATCTATATTAAAAATATAAAATATGTGAAATAAGTATTTTACCATCTTCTGCATTCCAATAACTACCAAATGCAACAAACAAACCAAATATTGTATTGACTCTGAGTTTATTTGTCAGATACAATGGTTTGGGCTTCATTAATTTATTCACTCACTGAATCTCTTTTCACTGAATATTCATTATAACCAATGTCATAATTAGTATGTCAACTGGTCATGGCATTGCAAGAAGCATGGTATCCCTAGAATTTCAATTATAATGATAGTACCTGTTAATTCAACAAATATTTCATACAAATATGCCTATTTCGATGCAAAATATACCTAAGTGAAAAAGACGTAATAGTTTGTCCTCAAGAAAGATATAATCAACTTGAAAGCAATGGTAGTATCTAGGCTGTAAGACTATATATATAATTATGCTGCAACAATGAGCATTTGTGTCCAGATACACTACAACACTGTAGAAAATAAAATCTTTTTGTTATCATTTGAAGAAAGATCTTTAAAGGGAAGAAATTCACCAAGATGGGTTCTAAACATTTTATAAAAACTATTAGGTATATAGAGATCTAATGAAGCACAAAAATTTCTAAAGAGAAGAAAATTGGTAAGATTCTTAGTTCTGTATATTGAATAAAGATACCTCAGAAACTGATACACTTCCATTTCTTAAGCTACAAAAAGAATCAGAAAGGTCATTAAGGTACATGTATAAAGGACCCATGGACAAAGACAATGGGGGCAGGTAGTGTAGTGGAGAAGGACTGATGGGGGAAGTAAGGGTTTGTAGGTTGGGAGAGAATAATAGGGAAAAATGGGGACAATTGTAATTGAACAATAAAAAATACAAATAAATGAAACTGTGAGTATAAATATAAAAACAAGAACAGAAGATTAACTCAACAGCTTCTGTTTTCTCTATTATGTATAAATCAGATCACGCCATAATTTCTCTACCCAGACGCTACCTGCCATTTAAACTTGACTCCAAAGAACTAGTAGCCCCATAAGTTGGTAATTTAGGGTAACCAAGTTATTTAAACCAGGAAGTAGATGATATGACCAACTAACAAACTGAAACCCTATTATTATAGAGAACATATTTAAAAATGGTTGTTAGAAAGCTCAGACACCTATGGGATTTACTAATGGAACTCTTATGACATTTGCTATTTAAACAAAATTCTAATTATGTCCCATTCTAATAAAATCTATATATAGTTGTTTATTTCAAGGCATTAAAATAATATAATTCCAAAGCTAAGAGCTAATTGATTTTTTAAGAAATATAATCATTATTTTGAAGGAAAAGCAGACAACATTCTGAAAGAAAAACAGTAAATACAGAATTGACTGTATAATAAGAACAACTTTTTTTTCAAGCTGAAATCCTTGCAAGTTTCAGGGGTAATTTTCATAAGGTAGTTAATGGTCTAATCACATCTTCATAATTTATCTTTCTAATCAGTACTCCAATCTTACATAGGAATAATACTTTACTTTGTGCCATTTCAGTTTTCTTATTTATGGCTCATCTTATAGGATCCAACTAAAATAACAGTGCTCATAGTTTTATAAGATTTATCTTAATTTTATATTATGTCATGAAAGTATCACTCTGATGTGGTAAGAAAAGACAGCCTTAAGAATACTTTTGACAATCACTGTACCCCAAGACTTACAGGAAATCATAAGGTAGTCCTCACAGTTGCTTTTATCATCATCATGGTGGTCCACAGGGATCCCGCTGGCATCTATGACTGCTTCAGAGGCACAATCTGCTACCAATACTTCTTCTGAAACTACATCAGTTGTCAGAGGATCAGTCACGATTTCTGCTTCTACTACACTATCATGAACGTGTTCAATATGTCCAATGTCAGACACATGTACAGATTCACTTGTCAAGACGTGTTCTGGCATAGACATTGAGGCTGAAGTAATGTCGGAAGCTAAAACATCATCTGGGACTGTGCAATGTGCTAAAGAAACTTCTTCGGTTACATCTGAATAAAGCACTTGCTCAGGAATGATGACATTTTCAGATATATCTGCTTCTTCTAAGATATCTGAGCACTGAACATCCTCAATAACAACATCCTCAATAACATCTTGAATTACAACTGAGTCTGGGTCATCAGGAACAAAGTTATGTACAGTTATATCTGAATCCACAACATCTGAAACAAAAACAGTTTCTTGAACTTCCACAACAATCTGATCACCATCCATGTGTGTAGCATCAGTTCCTTAAAAAAACAAAAATTAAAATGACAAATTTCAGGTAGGTACGCATGACTATCTAAAATGATGTAAATGTTGTTTAGTTTTTACCAGGAAAATGAGCTACATTCTCAGTTTTCTCAAGCATTAAAATAGATTAAAGAAAAAGGGCCTATTTTTGATTCATAAAAGAAAACAAATTTTGAAAACAATGACTATGTTTTACTCAACCCTAATCAATTATGAGGTAAAGAAATACCAGAAAAGCAATAAATGTGGGACAGTTAAAGACAATTATTCACAAAACAATTTATTAGAACATCAACATAAAAACTTCCCAGACAACTACCTAAAATCTTAAAAGATGATAAAAGTAATCAAGTAATGCAAATTCAAAATATTAAACCATTTTCCTTCATATCTGATTTCCTTCTTACCCCAACTCCTTCAATGCATCAGTTTTTTCTTTTTATCACTCTTGGATTTCTTTTTTTTCTTTTTTCTTTCAGATTCTATAAATAATCTTACCACTCTATATTATATCCTTCATCAATGACTGAATACTCAGAAATTACCCTCTGACTTTAGGATATAAAATGACTGAGTCATAAATATGACAGAAAATGTAAAAGTTATTAGCAGAATTAGGATATAAAAGGATTGGTACATATACTAAAGAAAGACAGAAAGCTACAATTAAGGAGGAAAGAGAAAAGGCAAATGGTTAGGACCTCTATGGATAAACAATTAAAGTGCAGCTAAAATGTGGTGAAAGATGAGATCAGCTGGAGCAGAGCCTGCCCCAGCCTCACCAAGATAGAATACTATGCTCTCTCTTCAGCCTTCTCCCATCCCCCGAAAACCCCAATTCCCCAAGCAGCTTCCCAGAATATAAAAAACGCTACTCTAGACCACTCTTCAGTTAGGAATGAAGGTAGAGGGGGAATAAATAGGAGTCCACTGAGATTAAATGAATTCACCAAGATCACAGTTTTTTTGTACAACATATGGCACTTAAGCACTACTCTTAATGAATGCCATGAGTGGAAACAAAAATAAGATATCCTCACAAAAAACCAAGGTAAAACAAATCAGGTATCTTGGTTACAGCTGATTAGTGCTCCTGGTTGAGACTCAGAGTGGCTGAGTTTAAGCAGGTACCTAATTCAATAACTGTGTCAATGGCCAAGCAATCAGAGAAACACACAATTCTTCAATAGACAAAAGTTACCAATAAGGGCCAAAAAATAATAAAAGGTGTTTATTATCTGTATAGTTAATACCCATTTAAGTTACATATAGAATATGAGAATGTTTTCTTTCATGTCTACAGAACTACAAAACGGTTTAAAATCATTTGTCTTCAATAGTTCACATCAAGAAATAGACCTTTTTAACCTGGCTAGGTAGCCCAGTTGGTACACTACAGCTGCAGGTTCAATTCATGGTCAGGGCACATACAAAAGTAAACCAATGAATGCATAAGTAAGTGGAACAACAATGTTTCTCTCTTTTCCCTTTCTCTTTATAAAAAAAAAATCAGTACGTAATTTTTTGAAAGAAATAAATCATTTAAATACCCATTTTAAATACATAAATGTGGAAGTCTTTAGTGGAAAGAGCATGGGTTAAAAAATCTAAATCAGACAAGGGTTTTGTGACCTTGGGCAAGTCATTTAACCTCTGAGTTTGTTTCCTGATCAGTAAAGTGAGGACAGTAATATCTGCCGTGCATACCTCACAGGATTGTTGTGATGATCAAATGGAAATGTGTGGGAAGTGTTCTGAAAAACTGTAATGAGAGGTTTCAGTATTATTAAGACATTTGAAAACAGAGGCATTGGCAGATTAAGTGACTTGCTCAAAGATGAATAAATATGGAAAGTGTTAACAATCCTGGCTAGAATGCAAGAGCCTAGCCCACTTAGCCTATGGCCTAAACTTGCCTCTGGAAAGATTAAGCTAGTAAGTAATTTGAATTTCTTTCCAAAGTACTTCCAGTCTTTCTTTAAAGCACATTACTTATACTTCACAATGCTCAAGTGAAGACAGATTTACAACTTTTGCATGTATTTTAGCAAATGTGAGCCAATAAAACTATCCTCCCACATACACCAACACACTCACTCACACAGGATTTAGGAAGCATACTGTTAATCTTCCTCTTTCTTGGTAAAAGTGAGTAACTACATATATTCCAATATGATCACATAAGACAGTGAATAAAATCACGAAAATTTTTACTTGTAAAAGTACCTATGTAAGAATATACTAATTCTATACAAATTCTAGTACAGTCATTTTACAATATTATGTAGAATCATGAAATTGTGAATACTTTTTTCCCACTGTTAGTTTATGAATACAATTTTCCTTAAGCAGTTGAAGGGGTGGAGGCCAGATACTATTTGCATGATGCAGAAGGCTCACTTTGAGAAGACTTTTTAGAAACAAATTTGTAAAAGTAGAGAACCTTGAGTTTACACTTTATCTCCTGGCAGTGGGGAATAATGATATGATCCATGTGTGATTTTAGGATGAGAAATTCCTGGTATGATAGATAAAAAATTAACCATGAGGAAGTGTGTCTGAAAGTAACAGGAACCCATATGAAGAGCTCTATGAAAAGCAGAATCCCTAGCCAACCCACTTCATCATATCCACCATGAAAGGTATCCATGCTCTAATCACAAACTGTGAACATCTTACATTATGGTTTATGCCATGAGAATTTTGCAGATACAGGTAAGTTCTATAAACCTTAAGATAGGTTTCATCTTAAAGCAAAAAACATACTTCTAAGTTTGAGAGAGATTCAATTCACTACTGCTTAAAGGGGCATTATGAATAGCATGAGAAGGAATACAAGCAGCTGCAATGAACAATGACCAGAATGCAGCTGACAACCAGAAAAAAAAGGGGAGCTTGACCTTAACGGAATATATTCAGCAACTATTTGAACTGGCTGGAGTCAGATTAATGGCTGGACTCCCAGAAGAAACAACATCCTGATGACACGTTGAATTTAGTCATTTAAATTCAAAGGAAATACCCCAGTTTTACCTTGATGGCTTTTTGATCAATAAAAAAATGATGGAGGCTTGGGTAGAAACCCTTCACTTCTTTGCACAACCAAAAGGATAACCAATCTAGAAACAATAAACAACCAAAAGTGCCAGAAAGTCAAATTGCATGGAACTCTGGCAACCAAGGAGTTAAATAAACATTTACCAGACAAGTAGCAGAGATAAAGGGGGCAGCCAGGTGCGCAAGGGGGGAGAGAGGACAGGACACATGGCAAAGCAAGGCAGAGGACTGTGCACTGTCAAGGCAGGGGGTTGGTTGAAAGGGAAACTAACAATTCGAGCTAGTTGTAAACTACAGCATCGAGTTTCATGGCAGGAGAAACTCCCAGTCTCATACAACAGAGTTTACTGGAAAGTGGGGCAAGGGCCCAGCAAGCCATTTTGTTCCCTCTCTGAACCCTCACTCACAAGCAGTACCACAATGCAGCAAAGAGGGTTGCCTCAATGGGGTGAACACTTAAGACCCTGCCTCCCTACAACATTAACAGGTAACCAAAACTAAGCAATATGGCCCAAATGAAAGAACAGATCAAAACTCCAGAAAAAGAGCTAAACAAAGAGGAGACAGCCAACCTATCAGACGCAGAGTTCAAAACACTGGTGATCAGGATGCTCACAAAATTGATTGAGCTCCATTGCAAAATGAAGGAACTAATGAAGGTTACACAAAGTGAAATAAAGCAAAATATGCAAGGAACAATCAGTGAAGGGAAGGAAACTGGGACTCAAATCTGGAGTCCCAGATCTGGAACAAAAGGAAGAAATAAACATCCAACCAGACAGAATGAAGAAACAGGAATTCAAAAAAATGAGAGGCTTAGGAATGTCTGGGACAACTTTAAATGTTCCATTATCCAAATCACAAGGGTGCCAGAGGAGAACAAGACCAAGAAATTGAAAACTTATTGGAGCAAATAATAAAGGAAAGTTTCCCCAATCTGGCAAGGAAAAAGACTTCAAGAAGTTCAGGAAGCTCAAGAATCCCAAGGAAATAGGACCCAAAGAGGAACACACCAAGGCACATCATCATTAAGTTAGCCAAGATTAAATATAAAAAGAGAATCTTAAAAGCAGCAAGAGGAAAGGAGAGGGTTACCTACAAAGGAGTTCCCATTAGGCTATCAGCTGATTTTTCACAAGAAACCATACAGGCAAGAAGGGGCTAGAAAGATGTATTCAAAATCATGAAAAGCAAGGATCTATATCCAAGATAACTCTATCCAGCAAAGCTATCATTTAGAATAGAAGGGCAGATAAAATGCTTCCCAGATAAGATCAAGTTAAAGGAGTTCATCATACCAAGGCCTTATTATATAAGGGGACTTGGACCTAAGAAATAGATGGAGATCAAAAACTATGAATAGTAAAAAATGACAACAAACTCACAACTATCTACAAATGAACCTAAAAAACGAAAAGAAAAACTAAGCAAACAACTAGAAGAGGAAGAGAATCAGAGAAATGGAGATCACATGGAGGGTTAATAGTGGGGAAGTGAATAATGAGGTGGAACGTACAGGGAATAAAAAGCATAATGGGTAGGCATAACATAGATAGGGAGATGTTAAGAATAGTATGGGAAACAGAAGTCAAGGAACTTATATGTACAACCCATGGACATGAGCTAAAGTGGGGAAGGTTTGAGGGTAGGTGGGTACAGTGCGGAAGGGGAGGAAGGGGGAAAAATTGGGAAAACTGTACTAGCATAATCAGTAAAATATACTTTAAAAATTGACACAATGAATTCTGCTGTTTTAAACTAAGTTTGTTAAATTTTTGGTGCAGTAATAGAAACGAACACAGATTCCATACCAAAGAGTAGAGTGCTGACACATCAATACTCTTAACACATCAATTGGCTTTGGAGTCAGACATTCCTTGAATAGACAACTAGGAGAAATACCATATGGATGTTAACAACTCATGCCACTGAATATTCAGAGAAAATGACCAAGGTAGAGAAATTATACAAGGACTTAATACAATACCTAATTGTCATGTAAAGACTATTAAAGGACACCCTGTCTTTAAGAACACTGCTAGTCAGGGCAAAAGCAAGTTAGAAACATGTTAATATAAACTGAAGAAAAAAATATCCTTGATAGGTTGTAGCAGATGTCATAGCAAAACTGTATCTTGCAGTTATGTGGAAGACATAAATTACAACAATGAAGTAGGATATTTAGCTCAGGAGATTTTAGTACAGTGTGGAAGATGTGGCCTCATTTCTTGTTGAGGGAGGTTATTCTGTAGGAACAACTGATTAAAAAACATAGCAGGACTGAATGGGGAAGTTCTCTGCCATCACAGATGTCAACAAGAGAAAAACAGTTAAAATTAGAAAGATTTATTGTTAGGAACGCAAGTTCTAGGGAAAAAGCAGTACGTGACTTTACAATTCTTCCTTGATGACCAAATAATCCAAATATAATGTCCTTTGAGGTCACTAAAGTACACGCCTCAGACAATCAAATTTGGGTGTTTCAGGGTAGCTTAAAAAGGGTATTGTCCCTCAGCCATCTAAGTAGAAGTCAGAAAGAGATGTGATTATCTGAGAAAGGCATGTAAACAAGTTTTGGTCTAACAGAGGAAATTCCCATGACATACACAGAAAATGTACAAAATTCTCTAAAAACTTAAATAATCAGAATCAATGCTAACTTAAGATAGAAAAGGACAAAGAAAGTACAATATAAAGGAGACTGCTAGATTCCCAAATTGTTAAGTGCAGGAAGCAGGCTGATAAAAACTACATAACTACAAACACTCACCATCTTAGATGAAAAAGCCAAGAAGAAGGAGCAATGCCATGGACCATAAAAGATTATTCTCAAGACTGAAACAAAATGGAATGGCTTCATCTTGAATACTGACTACATTTAACCTTCCTTTCACACTGTTTGAACCAAAATATTCAAAACTCCCCTATAATTTCTGTTGGGAGCAATTATACTTAATGAACTAAATACCAGAGTACTTAAAGCACACAATTTAGATGACATTTGGAATTTCTCAACTGCTTAATTTCAAATAACAATTTTAGATGCTGAATCTGGAAACAGATTTTAATTTTGGGAAGAACATACATGTTTGGGGCACCAGATGTAGACAATGTAGACACAATGGTCCTTCAAGGATAGCCAAATCCTAATTCCTAGAACTTTTAAGTATGTTATGTAACATGACAAAAGAAACCTTGTAGATCTACATAAGGTATGGAAGTAAGATAGGTAAATTATGTTGATTGGGGGTCTGGTGGTAGTCAGGAGGATGTGATGGATTGGAAGGCCCAAAATATTTGAAGGATGAGAGGGACTCAACCCATTTTTGTCACAGAAGAAATATGGGCAGTCTCTAGAAACAAAAATGGCACTTGCTAATAGTCAATAAGGAAACAACAATCTCTACCTTAAAACTACAAGGAATTAAATTTGGCCAAAAGTTTGAATGTCTTAAAACAGGATTCTCCCTCAGAGGCACTAGAAATAAATGTAGCTGTCAACATCTTGATTCTGACTTAGTGAAACTATAAACACAGAATACAGGTGAACCACACTACATCTCAACTTCTGATGTACAGAACTGTAACAAATTGGTGGTGTTTTAGGTTACTAAAATTGTGGCAATTTATTATGGCAACAATAGTAAACTTATACAAGTGGAACTGAACAAGAAACACTTTCACATAGTCTTATCAATGCTCTCTGGACTTAGTAGTGTAACTGCAAAATATGAGAAGTACTGGAGATAACTGTTAAGATTTTGATGTTGATGGTGTTACTTATTCTAACTATGATATTTTAATAAGGTAACAAGACACTTAAGTATGAATCAACATAATACCTAGCAATTCATGATCTTGACAAGCAACTCCATATTTGGTAGATGGAAAGCAGAACCCCCCGCCCAAGAAATAGATATACCTATTCCTTCAAAAAATGTGTTTGGTTCTTGAGGGTGCAATTCAAGTTCATCTTCATCCATGGTCTCTGATTCTCATTAATCACAGCTCCTAAACTAGGGAATAAAGTATACCAAACATTAACTTTTTGATGTCTCATATTTAAAATGTGATCATGATATTTACATTTCTAAAATTCTCAAATTTCTTGATTCATCAGAAACCTATCAATGAGAATATACTGACTTCCAGTTACAGACAGACAGCTATCTCGTAAGATACAGCAGTTAAGTCAAGAAGATTGACAATGGCATCATTTTAATCAGTATCACAATATGATACAAAAACCACAAATCTGAAATATGTACTTTAATAATTTGCATACGTAAGTTTACATTACCATCATTCAGATTAAGATAAAGAATGTTTCTTGCACCCCAAAAGACTCCCATGGCCTCTCTTGTCTTCTCTCCATCAGCGGTCCAATTACTCTTAAGTTCAATTTCAACACCTTTTGTAGATTATTGGAAAAATTTCACCAAGATTTTATTACATCTTTAATTTTAATGTAGTAGGCAATCTTCCTACCAACAAATTACAAAATAGTCAAAATTCAAAATCTGTAACAATGGTAAACACTCCTGAGATTTCTGCATAGCTTACAATAACCTATCTTAACTGACCTTTGAATTGTAGAAGTAATTTTCCAAGTACATTTATATTCTCCAATCACAGCTGAATTGGTACCAGCTATAAACAGGTAAAAAAGACTCATCGTTGAACACAACAAAATCAAAGCTCTAGCTATAAGATATCTGAAACCATAAGCAAGACTTGCATATGTTCTCCCCTTCTGGTGAATAAAAATATAACAGATGAATATGAAAGTTGAAGTTTATTCACCAAATTTGGCTAAGGTTAGCAGGAGAAATTCAGTTAAAAAAAAAAAGTTAAAATCCAAAGAATACAATAGCTCTATTATTTGCCTACAAAGCAAGAGAGTAGATACAGAAATCAGAAAGGGGCCTTTTCTATAGCCAGTTTATCTCTTTCTAATTCACCTTTAATAATGCTATTAGGAACAGTTTCTTAAATGTTTATTTTTGTCCACAATATTAAAAATGTATTCTCCTAAGAATACAGTTAAGTTTTCAACAAATATAGTATATTAAGTACATTTTCTTATTGTCTGCGTTGTACATGCTCTTGATTTGGGGCCTTAATCCTGAAGACACAGTCCCTCCTAAAGCTATCTAAATTCTACAGATATCATGTCTCCTCTGTGAGGACATCTTGATATAAACCAACCAGAGTATCCACCACCAGTGAACTTACATACCAAAACAATATTCCCCCACTCTAAAATACCCCAGGCCCAGGTACCAAATAACTAGGTACAGCTCTTATAGCTACATTCCAATTCTAAAATTAGCATATGTGCCCTAACTTGCCCATTCCCTCCTGATGGGCTCTACATCAAGCTGTCCCTTCTCCTCCTTTGCCTTCTTACCAAGCCTGGTCCTTACCCTAAGTGACCTTAGTGCATGGCATGCCTCTCTTTTTCCTTTTATACTGTTTACCTTCCTTCATTGATACTCATTTTTATATCTGATGTTTTACCATATCTAATCAAAACAAATCTCCATCTATATTAACACATGTAAAGGTCACTAGCTCTGATTCGCCTTCTGTTAAGTCAAAGGGGGCCTGGTTAGTTTCTGCTAGGGTACAGATAAATCATATTATTGCTAGGGGTCAGTGAATTTCCCAAACATGAGTTAAATGTCAGGCCTCTGTTTAAAAATAGTTTAATGCCTTTCTGTTGAACTCTAAATAAAATTCAAGCTTGGATTTCAATCTAGTAAGATCTGGCCCTTACTACCTTCTCCCTACTCTTAATTTCCCTTTACTCATCTTCCCCTCCTCACCACCGCCCACCCCCTACATAACCCCAATCTCTGTTTCTCTCCTAGTATAAACAAAAATAGAAAAATTCTGTATGGGTTTCTTCTACCTGGGTTTCTTCTTCACTGTCATGTGATTTATCTTCTTCATCTGCTTCCCTACCACACAAACACAACAAAATGCTATAAATAATCCCTCCCACCTCTGAATTTCAATAGCACTTTATCTTTCTTTGTTTACTCTATTTCTTAACATATGTCATGGTATTTATGCCCTAATGTTCAGGTATTAAATCATATAATACTTGTGGAAGTATGCCAATAAGAAAATTATAATTTATATTGTGAAGAAGTGAATTTATAGCATGTCACCTCTAAAATATATCCAATACATTTTTTAAAAATAATATTTTTGCCCTGGTTGGTACAGCTCAGTGGATTGAGTGCTGGCCTGGGAACCAAAGGGTCACTAATTCAATTCCCTGTCAGGGCACATGCCTGGGTTTCAGGCCAGGTCCCCAGTGGGGGGCCATATGAGAGGCAAACACACAGTAATGTTTCTCTCCCTCTTTCTTCATCCCTTCCTCTAAAAATAAATAAATAAAATCTTTTAAAAATAGTATATATTTTATGACATTTACTCATACCAAATAAAGAATATTTATTTGATAACCATTACAATAATGGTGATAGTAATAGTTTTTAACCGTAAGAAAATGGAAAAGGTACTTGCTCTAAATAGTCACTACTTCCTCACCCCCAAATGCTCTGGCTTTGTACTTCTTTTATCTCTTTAAAATATAATGGAAGGATAACTGCAAAAATATCTTGTTAAGTATAAATAAATGAAACTAAAAAAAAACCCAATTAAGAAGACAATGAAAACAATTTTTAGTTAAGGTTTCTTCAAATTTCTCTACAAAAACTAACCTCCTTAGCCTAATAAAAGTTCTATCTAAATCCTCATGGAGGAATGCTTTCTACTGGCCTTACTGTTCTCATCCCAAAGAACACTGATTGAGATAATCACCCATGGACTTCCACCATGTATGGAAATCCAAGAGTCCACTGGAGAAGTTCCAGCACTCTGTTAAGCAGGAAAAAAAAAATGAATTTGGACACACTGGAGTAGCTGAGGAGCAGTAACACCCTTCCCCAAGGTAGCACAACTCAGTCTCACTTTGTCCCAAAGTGAGAAACTGTTTAAGTCCCCAGCTTCCCATGTATTCAAGATACTGTCTAAGAGGCTCTCTTATTTCTCACCCCATCCAGAATACTGAATGTGTGGTACAATATGGGGCAAGTTCACAGTAGCCCATGTTCTTGGATGCAATCCTATTAACTGCTTCATGATGCGTCAAAAAATCTATCAGGAAATCCATACCTTGCCTATGATCACCCCAACTGGCCAATGGCCACACCCAGTTCTTCTTGCAGATTACTCATGCACATCTCCCATGGTTAGTACCTTGTGTGCACTGCCAACTACAGCAGTACCAGGCCCAACTCTGGGATTAGGAGAAACCACACAAACTTGAGCATTCAGCACCACCTTGGGAAAGCAAACATAAAGTTCTCAGTACCTAGCTTCGTTGTGCAGGGCTGAGGGAAGGCACCCCATCTCAAGAATTCCCGCAAAGAGGGGGACAAAATTGTAGGACAGGCATCTCTACAGAAAGGTCCAGAGAGCCTCAGAATCCCTACCAGGTCTGACAGGAAGTACTTGCAACTATAAGCCCAATAGTAAAGACTAGAGAAGACGACTGATTTCAAATGTAAAAACACTGTGAGACCTCAAAGAATACAAAAAATTAAGGACAAATGACATCAAAAAACAGTAATTTTCTAGCAACTAACCTCAAAGACGTGGAGATTCTGTAATTTGCCATTAGGAATTTTAATTAATTGTTTTTAAAGGAAGATTAGAGAGTTATAAGACAACAAAGAAAGACAATGAAATCATGAAAATAATATTTAAGAAAGATAAAGATCATTAAAAAAGAAATAAATTCTGGAGTTGAAAAATACAAGGAATGAAATTTTTAAAATGAAATAGAAACCTTCAGTAATAAACTGAACCAAGCAGAAGTAGGTGTGAGGTAGAAATAGGGCTTCCAATATAATTTAATCAGAGATAAACAAAGAAAAAGAAATTAAAAAGTAAAGATAGCTTATGTGAACTATACCACTATAGGGAATAATCTAATTATTACTGAAGGCACCAAAGCATAGGAGATAGAAAGGGCAGAAAGTTTTGTTTAAAGAAATAATGACCAAGAACTTCCCAAAACTATTGGGAAAATTTTGGACAGCCAAGTTTATGAGTTATAAATCTCTATACAATTTCAACCCAAAATAATCTTTCCCAGGGCACATTATAATAAAACTCTCAAAATTAAAGAAAAATTTAACAGCATCAAGAAAAAAAATTCTCACATACAAGGGGACCACCAATGAACTAGTAACAGATTTCTCAGATGAAATACTGCAAGGTAGCAGACAATAGCACTACACAAACACAGTACTGAAAGAAAAAGTAGTGCCAACCCAGAATACCTAACCGGTAAAACTGTCTTTCAGAAATAAAGGAAAGATGGCTCTGGCCCCATAGCTCAGTGGCTTATACTGTCACCCCACTATGACAAGGTTCTAAGTTCCATACCCTAACAGGGCACATACAAGAAGCATCCAACAAAAGCTAAAGTTGAACAAGTTGATGTTTCTCTCCCTCTTTTCCTTCCCATCTTTTTATACATCAATAAATAAAAATTTAAAAAATAAAAAAAAAATTTCAAACAAAAGCTAAAGGAGTTAATCACCACTAAAACTGCTTTACAATAAATGTTAAATTAAAAATAGCTCATTAGCAACATGAAAATATAAAGTATACTGGTAAAGTAACTAAGTATATAATCAGTCAGAATAATCCAATACTATAATGTTGATCAGGGTGTAAGTTAAAGAACAAAAGCATTTAAAATGACTATAGTTACAATTTGTTAGTGAGTACACAAAATTAAAAAAGGTAAATTATGACTGAAATATCAATGTGAGGAGAGAAAAAGATGGCAGCAAAGGAGATATGAGCTGAAACTACTTGCTCATGCACCCAACACTTAGCTGATCTTCCGAAAAACGAAGTGAACAGCCAACAGCATCTTACCTGACTTGAAGTTTGGAAGCCAAAGCTGATGAAGAGGACACTTCCAACTGAGCATTAAGGAAGCTTTATAGATGGACAGAAAAAGTCCCCCAGCATGATGCCAAAAATGACGGCTATGCAGTGACATCAGAAAACAGCTGGGTTGCCCTCCCCTCTCAGGCAGGCAAATCAGATCAATGCCAGGAGCGACCTGAATGATAGTCACTGGGGAAAAACAGCACACATGCCTAGAATGGGGCAACAGTCATTGGCAGGGACAGTACCAGAGCGCCAGAGGGTTCATGGCAACACCTGGAGCTGGGAGAAGGGGTGGACAGTGACTGGCTGTGACTGACATAGACTTTTGACTTGCTAGAGAGTTGGAATGTGTAGAAAACCAGACAGTGGCCTGAGCAGCAGTGGGTCCCATAGAGACTTTTTACAAAACGGCATGGGCATGTTGGGCAGGGACCTCCTGCATGCATCTGCCCAGCCAACAGAAGGATTTGCTCCTACTCAGTGCACCTCCCAGACTGATCAAAGGGTTGCAAAGCAAGGTGGTTTTATCACCAGCAGCCCAGTGCAACTGCACAGAGAGTGCGAATAACACATTTCTCTAATGGCAATGGGCTATAAACTGGGTACCTTAAGTTACTGCAGCTCAGACTGAGCAACCTTCCTTGGTGGAACTACTAGAAGAAGAAAACTGAGCACCACTACCCCATAAACTGCTGGAGCTGGGAAGATCTGGAATACCAGGTGGACAGAATTAACATTCAGTAGGTGGTTTTTCTTTAAAAAAAAAAAACAAAAAAACAAAAAAACAATTTTACTCATTATGTTATTACACTTGTCTTAATTTTTCTTGCCTTTATCCCCCTTCCCCCAAAAGCATTCCAATCCTCCACTAGTTCATGTCCACGGATGTACATATAAGTTCTTTGGCTTCTCCATTTCCTATTCTTTTAACTCCCCCTTCTCTATTTTGTTAGCTGGAATTATGGTTCTTTTTCCCAGTACCTTTCCCTGCACTGTCCCTGACTCCTTCCCCACTGATGACAATCCATGTGATTTTCATTTCTCTGATTCTGTTCCTGTTCTACTTATTTCCTTAGTTTGTTAACCTGTTTTTATTTTTCAGTTCAGTTATCCACAGCTGTAAGATTTTTTGTCATTTTAATGTTCATAGTTTTGATCTTTTACTTAGATAAGTCCCTTTAACATTTCATTAAATAAAGCCTTGGTGATGAATTCCTTTAACTTTTCCTCATCTGGGAAGCACTTTACCTGCCCTTCTCTTATAAGTGATAGCTTTGCTGGATACAGTCATCTTGGATGTGGGTGGGTCCTTGCCTTTCATGACTTCGAATACTTCTTTCCAGTTCCTTTTTGCCTGCAAGGTCTCTTTTGAGGAATCAGCTGCGAGTCTAATGGGAACTCCTTTGTAGGTAACCATATCTTTTTCTCTTGCTGCTTTTAAGATTATCTCCTCTTTAATCTTGGCTAATGTAATTATGATGTGTCTTAGTGTGTTCCTCCTTAGGTCCAACTTCTTTGAGACCCTCTGAACTTCCCAGACTTCCTGGAAGTCTATTTCTTTTACCAGATTGGGGAAATGTTCCTTCACTACTTGTTCAAATAAGTTTCCCATTTCTTGTTCTTCCTCATCTCCTTCTGGCACCCCTATGATTTGGTTGCTGGTGTGTTTAAAGGTGTCCCAAAGGTTCCTAAGCCTCTCCTAATTTTTTTGAATTCTTGTTACTTCATTCTGTTCCAGTTCAATGATTATTCTTCCTGCTGTACCAAATCATTGATCTGAGTCCAGGTAATATTTTGCTTTATTTCACTTTCTATAGCCTTCAACTTGACTTCCTTTATTTTGCATCTGTACTCAATCATTTCTGTGAGCATCCTGCTTACCAGTGTTTTGAACTCTGCATCTGATAAATTGGCTATCTCCTCGTTACTTAGTTGTTTCTGGAGTTTTGACTGTTCCTTCATTTGGACTCTATTTCTTTGTCTCCATACAGCTCTTACATTGTATGGGGCACAGCCTTAGCTACTGGCCAAGGCAGAGCAACCCACTTCACCACACTGTGGTGCTATATGTGGAGGAGGGATCAGAGATGGAAAATGCAACTTTCTCAACTCTCAGCAAGCTTTCAGTCACTTCCATCGCTACCCACAAGCAAACTGGGCCCTTATGGTATATCGTACCCAGGTGGGTGGGCTTGTGTATGTTCTAAGACCCTATGGGTCTCTCCAATGAACTCTCCTGTGAAGCTGGGAGTTGCTCCTGCTGCTGACATGCCCACAGGATTTTACAGTCACAGTTCTGAGGCTTTGGTTTCCTGAGCTAGAAACCTGGGTTGTGTTATGTCTCACTCCCCAGTTGTTCCTCCCAGTTTATCTGAACACAAATGTGGGACCATAAGCTCTGCCAGACACAGCCTTGCCATGAGTCCTCTCAACCCTGGCTGCCCATCTCTGCCCCTCCTAGCAGTCTGGACAAATGTTTCTTTATTCTTTAACGCCTTGGTTGCCTTACTGCCATACAATTTGATTTTCTGGCAGTTCTAGTTGTTTTGTAGGGGAGAAAGCCAAATGCCATTTTCTTAAAGCTGATGCAATAACTCCTACTCTTGCTTCTGTAAGCCCACTTGGCCCACAGACACCCACCTGCCCCAGCAGCCCTGGGCAGGAAACCCTGCAAAAAGCGCTGCAGAGCAAGCTAAAAACCATTAGCCCCTCATCACTCACCCTGCTTGTCCAGATGTATAAGAGGGAAATGAAACAGAAGCTCAGGGTCCAGACTTTGGGAGGCTACTCCTCCAGGCCTGCCTGAGTAATAAAGTTCCCTTTGTTACTCCCTGTCTTGCTGAGGTTATTCCAGTCCCTGGTCTTCTGCAACATTTCTGGTTCCCTGACCGGGAATCAACCCACGCAAGCAGGCACTCTGCCTCCAGTGGAGTGGGTGTTGGTTGTTCCAGGGAGCCCTGCGACAAGCAGGAAGCAAGCCACCCAACCCTTTCTTCAGGACCCACCTTGCCCCCAGGGTTCCTGGCTGGCGCCTGGCATCTCAACCCTGACCTGGCTACAGGGAGGAACGAACGGGCAATCAGGAGCCTTGTGGCATCAGGAATGGGTAAATGGTCTTGGGACCCAATCCAATGTCAGGCCCGTCCTTTGGGAAGGAAGGACAGACTGATCATTATCATCTCTTGAGGCCCTCGGGCCGCCAAGTAGGGCCCTCCTGTGAAGGGGGAACAGTAAATAACCTCTGGATACCTAGTGTGATTGTAGTGTGTATGTCTGTGTGGCTCCACGGACCTGGCCCATGGAGTCTGAGTGGGCCCTAACCTGCAGTTCCTGGGTGCTATCATACAGCCTAATGGCTGACTAACCTGGACCCTGCTCGGGAATGCTTAGCTAAGACAGGACCAAGTTCCTCAAGAGAGGAGAGGCCAGGTGGGCAACTGAGTGGTCCCCCAAAAGGAGACACCATTCCTTTGTATGCCCACATCACACCGCAAGGAACAGGTGTGGCAGGCAATCAATTCCCCTCTGTGTTAGATTGTATGCTGCAGAATTTCCACTGGTTTCAGGGCATGGACCCCTCACTAAACCCAGACACTTTGGCCACCTTCTTCGAATCAGAGTGGCCCACTTTTGGAGTAGGCTGGCCCTATGAGGGAACCTCATAGGGATATCCCTATGAGGTTGGGATCCAGAGGGATCCCTATGAGGTTGGGCTGCTCTGGTTATCCCTCCTAGGGATAACCAGAGCAGTCCAACACATTGTGAGGGGTCCCCCAGGCCATCCAGACCAGTATCTATATATAGACTACTGGCAGGAATTAGTACAACAAATGCCATCCTGGTTTCAGGCTTTTGCACCAGCAAAAAGTCCAAGAAAAAGAGGTCTCTGGTGGGGCACATCCAGCCCAAGTGTGTGGCCAACCAGGCAGCCCAACAAACCACACGACACGTATCCCTGTTGCCCAGGGTCCAAGGACAGGAAGGCATCCCACATATCAGAGAGACTAAGAAGATGAATCCCTGATACTAGTGCTTCCACCACCATATGCCCCAGGAGGGCCAGGACAGGAGCCAACACTTGATACGCCCCCGCAGTCAGTTTCTCTGCCAAGAACACGTGAGCCACCTCAAGCAGGCAGTCCAGTAGCAGCCACACTCCAATCCCAGCCAGCAATCCAAATGGCCCTCTGAGAAGCACAAGGCCCCCACCAATTAGGACCAGACAGGACTCCCCAGCCAGGCTGGATGATAGTCTACCACCAGCTCTTCACCACCACAGACCTCCTAAATGGAAATCACCACATCCCCTACCTAGAGAAGTCACAGGCCCTAATCGACTTTATAGAATCTATCATGCAGACCCACTGGCCCACCTGGTACAACTGTCGCCAATTACTCCTTACTCTGTTCAATACTGAAGAGCGGCAGAGGATCCTCCAAGAGACTTTGCAGTACCTCCAGGCCACTGCCCCTGTGGGAAAACTCCACCCAGAGGCATGAGCCTGGGGAACCACGCCTCAAACACAGCCCAACTGAAACCACGGCACGGAGGAGGGCCAAGCAGCACTCCAGTGCCACCAAGAAGCAGTCCTGTGGGGAGTTAGGGAGGGAGCCTAGAACCCCACCAACATGTCAAAAGTTGCCACCGTGATGCAAAAGCCAGATGAAGGCCTGAAGGACTTCTATGAACACCTCTGTGAAGCATACTGCATCTACATCCCGTTTGATCCTGAAAATTCTGACAATCAGCATAGGGTGAATACTGCCTTTGTTACCCTGGTGGCGGCCAACATAAGGAAAAAGCTCCAAAGTTAGAAGGGTTTGCCAGGATGAACATCAGTCAGCTAACTGAGGCAGCTAACAAAGTCTACAACAATTGAGAGGAAGTGGCAGAGAGAGAGGCCAGGAAGAGAATGGAAAAAAAGGGAGCACTACTAGCCACCGCTCTCAGGCAGCAGAAGAGACCACCTAAAGGGGAAACACCTCAGTCCAAGCAAGGGGGGAAGAAGACTCATGGGTCCCTGGACCTGAACCAGTGTGCATACTGTAAAGGTAAAGGGCACTGGAAAAGAGATTGGCTGAACCATAAGAAGGGGTGGTCCCGTCAGAACCAGCACATCCCAGAACCTCAAGCCCCAGCCATGCTAAGTTTGGCTGGGCTTGACTCGGACCAGGAAGGACTGGGCTCCCTCAACCTAGGCCCCCGAGAGCCCACAGTCAGAGTCCAGATTGGGGGGGAGGGGTGAACAATCCCCTTTATGGTAGACACAGGGACAGAACATTCTGTTGTCACCTCGCCGGCTGCACACCCCTCAGGGGGAGCCACCTGCATAGTAGGGGCAACCAGATAGCCAAACGCCCAAAAGACTTTTTGTCAAGCATCCAAGCATCCAAACAGCAGACCACAGGGTCATGCATGAGTTCTTCTACCTTCCAGAATGCCCAGTCCCCCTCCTGGGAAGAGACTTGCTCACTAAACTCAGAACACAAGTAACCTTCCACCCACGTGGGAATGCAAGCCTCCAACTTGGGAAAAGTCTCATTCTCCTGGTTACCGAGCCATGAGAGGAGGAGTATCAGCTCCATACACAGCAAGCTGAGAATCTGCCTGACTTCAATGAGAAAGAAGCAGAGGAACTCAGGGCCCAGTACCCAGAAGTCTGGGCAAAAAACAACCTTCCAGGCTTGGCCATTAACCGTGTGCCATTAGTGATAGACCTGAAACCCAGCACATCCCCCACTTGGCTATGGCAATACCCAATCCCCTGGGAGGCCCAAGCCAGCATTTCTGAAATCATACTTCTGCACAAAAAGAATGCAACTCTCATACTGTGCCAGTCCCCATGGAACACACCACTACTGCTGGTTCAGAAACCAGACAGGAGTGGCTACCAACTGGTCCCAGACTTGCAGATGGTCAATGAAGCCACAATCAGCCTCCACCAAATCAGTCTGAACCCGTATAACCTCTTGGGCAGCTCCCGCCACAAGCAACCTGGCCTATTTGGATTTAAAGGATGCTTTCTGCTGTCTACGGCTGGCGGAACAGAGTCAGCCCCTGTTTGCCTTTGAGAGAAAGATCCCATGACAGGGACTAAGCCCCAATTCACTTGGACCCAACTGCCCCAGGCGCTCAAGAACTCACCCACCCTCGGGGAGGCCTTGGCCAGAGACTTGGGCCCATTCGTGGCCTCAGAGAAAGGGATCACCCTCCTCCAGTATGCAGATGACCTCCTCCTGGTGGCACTGACCCACCAGCAGTGCCTGGAAGGGTACCCAGATGACCCAGGCAGGGTACCTGTCAGGGGCCAAGTACAAGGTGTCCTGGAGGAAGGCCCAGATCTGCCAGCAGCAGGTCAAATACCTTGGGTTCATCACCACTTAGGGAAAAAGGACCCTAGGACTTGAGAGGAAGAAGGTCATACTCACCCTACCTATGCCCAAGAGCTGATGAAAATTATGAGAATTCCTAGGAGCTACAGGATTTTGCCACGTCTGGATCCCAAAGTATGCCGCTCAAGCCAGACCATTACACCAGGCCCTGGTGGGTCCAGGTATGACACCATTCTCCTTGGGACAAGCACAGGAGGAGGCTTTCCAGGCCATTAAGGAGCTGTCAGGGTAGGCACCAGTCCTGGAACTGCCGGATTCAACCTCTTCATCCATGAGGAGGACAAAATTGCCCTAGGAGTGTTAACACAGACAGTAGAACCCTGGCAACAGCCAGTAGCCTACTTATCTAAACAGACTCAGTGGCGTTAGGATGGCCCCCGTGCTTGCAAGCCATTGCCACCACAGTAACACTCCTGCAAGAAGCAGACAAATTGACCCTAGGACAAGATATAGAGGCCCATATTCCCCATGCTGTGGCCAGCCTCCTGACCAAATAAGGACACAAATGACTGTCTAACCCATGACTGACCCAGTACTACGGGCTCCTCTTTAAAACCCCCCAAGTGAAAGTCAAGGAAATACACAGGTTGAACCTGGACGCCTTTTTACCAGCAGAAGATGGGGAGCCTGAACACAACTGTGCAAGAAGTCACCGGAGACGTATATGCAAGCAAGCCAGACTTGCGGGACCAGCCCCTGTATAGCCCCAAGCTGACTCTATACACAGACAGGAGCAGCTACATAGAAGGGGAAACACAGTATGCAAGGTATGCAGTGACTGACAACCACGGAGTTTGGGAGGCAGCTGCCCTGCCAACAGGGTGGTCAGCACAACAGGCAGAGCTAGGGGCATTAATCTGTGTCCTAGATCTGGCCAAAGGGAAGACTGTTAACATATATACAGACTCACGGCTTGCCTTTGCCACGCTACAAAGAAGGAAAAAGAGGTCTCCTCCCATCAGGAGGTAAAGGGATTAAAAATAAAGGAGAAATATTTCAACTACTAGAGGCTGTATGGGCCCCGAAAGCTGTAGCTGTAATACACTGTAAAGGCCATCAAAAAGGAGAGACAGAGGTGGCATTAGGAAACCAAATGGCTGATAAAGCTGCCAAACAGGCAGCAAAAGGAAACATGAAGACTGAGTAGCTCCCAGCCAGCACCTGTCCCTTACTGACCCAAGACCTGCTCAAACTGACATGCACCCTCAAAAACAATGCATGAGCAGAGAACAAAAACTGTGCAAAGACCCTCTCAGGACCATGGCGCCTGCCAGATGGCAGGATATACATCCCCCACAGTGTTGGACCTGGTGTCAGAATGCCATCAAGTTATCCACCTAGGGAAGACGGCAATGGAAGCCCTGCTTAAGAAGTACTACTACATAGCCAGACTCCCCAGCCTCTGCACCTCCATCAGTGCCCGCTGTGTCACCTGTGCCTGGAACAACCCACTGCAGCACCCAAAGGCTCCACCCAGGATCTGGATTACAGGTAATATGTCTTTTGAAGATCTACAAGTAGATTTCACTGGGGGAAAAAAAAACCCCAGCAAGGGCTACAAATACCTGTTGGTGTTCATCTTTCTCAGGATGGGTAGGGTGTACCCAACTCCAACTAAAAAAAGAGTCAAGAAGTCACCAAGGCCCTTCTGAAAGAAATCAAACCCCAATATGGGCTGCTCCTGACCACTGGCAGTGACAATGGGCTTTCATAGCAAAAACAATACAAGAACTGAGCAAGCATCTACAAATCAAATGGAACCTACACGTGGCATACCAACCCCAGAGCTCAGGGAAAGTAGAACACATGAACAGGACCATAAAACCACCCTAGCCAAATTCCACCAAGAGACAGACTGCCCTGACTGGAGCTCTTGACCGCAGTTCTGTTCTGAGTGTGCAACACCCCAAACCAGGCTGGGTATACTCCCTTCAAGCTCCTTTTTGGGAGACCACCACCAGTCTTACCACTACCCCGGGAAGATTCACAAGTTCTAGGAGAAGCAGCACCTGATTGCTGGATCTGCTTACCCTTAACCTGACAGGCACTCATTGGGGTACCCACCCCCTCTAATTGGACCCCGACAGGAACACACCAAGAAAACACCACCATCCTCCTTGGGCCCATGGTGACTAGGGTAAGACTCATTAATATGGAGGCCAGCTTCACCTGCTTAATTCCCCAAGATGACCTTGCAGAACCACTAAGAGTTGGAACGCTCATCAGGTATCAGTGCCAGTGAAACGAGACCCTTAGAAATAAAGAGACTATATGCAACCCCCCCAGGCATTTTCTTTCTATGCAATACTATGGCATACTGATGCCTACAGGCCAACTGGACAGGACTCTGCACACAACTGTTCTTAACTCCAGATATCAATATCTACACCCCAGAATAAGTAAGGAATTATCTCATCCACAAAGAGTGACAAAAAAGAGGTATGCTAGCCACCGCACTTACAGGAACTAGTCTAGCAGGAGGGGTAGGTACAGGTGTAAGTGGGCTGGCAACCTGGGTGGGAGTTTATCATCAACTATCTCAGTAAGAATCAGTGAAGACACTGAACGGGTAGCAGACTCACTCATGACCCTCCAGCAGAAGATAAACTCCTTAGGCCAGGTCACCTCACAAAATTGCTGGGCCCCTGACCTCCTTACTGCTGAGAAGAAAGGAACCTGCATGTTCCTAGATGAGGAATGTTGATATTTCATTAACCCGTCCAGGGTAGTGACCCAGAAAGTAAGAGAGCTAAGAGAAACCATACAAAAGGTCAGGGCAGACTCTACTAGTTCCTGGAGATGGGGCACTGGCCCCTGAATACAGTGGCTCCTACACCTGCTAGGACCCCTGCTCACTATCATAATAGGAATAACTATTGGACCATGTATAATATGGACTCTGGTCCAAACCACAGAAGCCACTGCAACCTGGAGAACCACTGCACGGATACTAGCCCTCCAAGAGTATCAGGCCTTGAATACTGAGGGAGAAAAATACCTAATCCTAGAAGAGCAAAGCGATACCTATGGTGATGCCCTCTAACACAGACATCAAAGTGGGGAAATGTCGGGGGGAAAGCCAAATGCCATTTTCTTAAAGCTGATGCAATAACCCCTACTCTTGCTTCTGTAAGCCCGCTTGGTGTGCTGAAACTGCAGACACCCACCTGCCACAGCAGCCTTGGGCAGGAAACCCTGCAAAAAGGGCTGCTAAGCAAGTTAAAAACTGATAGCCCCTCATTGATCACACTGCTTATCCAGATGGGAAATGAAATACAAGCTCGGGCCCAGACTTTGGGAGGCTACTCCTCTGGACCTGCATGAGTAATAAAGTTCCCTTTGTTACTCCCTGTCTCTTGAGTTATTCTGGTCCCTTTTCTGCAACAGTTTCTTGTTATTCTGTTCATGGAGTGGCAGACTTAATATCATCAAAATGTCTATACTACCCAAAGCAATTTCCAGACTCAACTCAATCCCTATTAAAATACCAATCACATATTTCACAGATACAGAACAAACATTTCAAAAACCTATATGGAACCATAAAGAATCTTGAATAGCCACAGCAATTTTGATAAATAAAATAGGAGGGATCACAATACCTAATATCAAACTGTATTACAAGGCCACTGTAATCAAGACAACCTGGTACTGGTGTAAGAACAAAGACACATAGACCAAAAGAACAGAACAGAGAGCCCAGAAATAAACCCAAGTCTCTACAGTCAATTAATATTTGACAAAGGGGGCAGCAGAATAAAATGGGGTAAAAATCTCCTCTTCAACAAATGGTGTTCAGAGAGCTGTCCAGCTACATGCAAAAAAAATGAAACTCAATCACCAACTTACACCATACACCAATATAAATTCAAGGTGAATAAAAGAAATATAAGTCATAACACCATAAAAGTCCTTCAGGAAAACATAGGCAGGACAATCTCAGATATTTCATGCAGCAATATTTTCATGGATATGTCCCCTAGAGGAAGGGACATAAAGGAAATAAACAAATGTGATCCCATCAAAATAACGAGCTTCTGCACAGCTAAAGGAGACAGCATTAAAATGAAAAGAGAACCAACTGTATGGGAAAACATCTGCCAATGATGCCTCAGACAAGGGTTTAATTTCCAAAATACACAAAAAAGTCACACAACTCCACTCTAGGAAGACAAACAACCCAATTAAAAAAATGAGCAAGGGACCTGAACAGACCCTTCTCCAAGGAGGACATAGAGAGAGCCCAGAGACATATGAAAAGATGCTCAGTATCGTTAGCTATGACAGAGATGCAAATTAAAACCACAATGAGGTAC
Source organism: Phyllostomus discolor (assembly GCF_004126475.2). NCBI lineage: Eukaryota > Metazoa > Chordata > Mammalia > Chiroptera > Phyllostomidae > Phyllostomus > Phyllostomus discolor. The sequence continues at coordinate 4,436,385 of NC_050199.1, forward strand.
CACCTCACATCAGTCAGAGTGGTCATCATAAACAAAGCAGGAAACAACAAGTGTTGGAGAGGTTGTGGAGAAAAGGGGACCCTTACAGCACTTTTGATAGGAATGCAGGCTGGTGAAGCCACTGTGGAAAACAGTATGGAATTTCCTCAAAAAAGTAAAAATGAAACTGCCTTTTGGCCCAGCAATTCCACTACTGGGATTATATCCTAAGAATACTAAAACACCAATTCAAAAGAACCTATGCATCCCAATGTTCATAGTAGCGCAATTTACAATAGCCAAGTACCGGAAGCAACCTAGGGGCCCATCAGTAAAAGAATGGACCAAAAAACTATGGTACATTTACACAACAGAATTCTACACAGTAGAAAGAAAGAAGGAATTTAACCTTTGTGACAGCAGGGATGGAACTGGAAAGCTAATTGATATAATTATGCTAAATGAAATAAGCCAGGCAGTGAAAGACAAATACCAAATACCATGAAATACCATGTAATTTCACCTTGAAGTGGAACCTAAACAACAAAACAAGCAAGCAAAATATAACCATAGACATTGAAATTAATAATAAATGGACAGTAACCAGAGGGGATAGAGAGGGGAATGGGTGAAGGGTTTTCAGGAACAACAATAAGGACACAGGGACAAAACCAAGGGGGAAGGAAATCAGAGGAGGGAAGTGGGGATGGCTGCTGTTGATGGTAGTTGCAGGGGTAAAATAAAGACAACTGTACTTATGGGATTTTTTTTCAATTTCTCTTTCTTCTCTTTTTTACTATTTTGGTTTTTCTTTGTGGTTGTTGTTGGTTAATCTGCTTCTTTTTTTCTCCCTTTCATAATAAACTTTAACTTTTCTTCTTTCACTTCACTTGTATTCCAAGTAACACACTAACCTTGGTCTTTTACCTTTTATTCTTATTATTCAGGTTGTACATGTTTTTATATTATTGTTATTCCAAATCCCACACAGCACCCTTCCCTATTCTTAATCCACTTTGCCATCTTCCTGAGTTATACTACTATTGTTGTAAACTTTTTCTCTCACATTACACCATGTTCCTGTCCCTAACTCTCACTCTCTCTCCTCCATCTGCCGGGAGCCAGCCCAGCCCTGCTGTCTGACACAGTCACAGAGGGAGCCGCACAGCAGACACAGTGGGGGAAAGTACTTGGCACTCCTGTACTTAATCACTGTATTACTGCCTGTGCTTAGGGTCTATGTGATCTACCATGGGACTGGGACAAATGGCAATTCCACAGAAGAAATACAGTTCTTTGAAAGTAAGCAAGAAAATGACAGTTCATTAGAAAGTGACTCCTCACCAGAGTGTCCTCCTAAGTGGGTTAGGAAGTTCAAGCAACGGGAATGGAAAAGACTCCTAGGATTACTCCCAACAAAAGCCCCTATACCCACCCTTATTACACAATTTCTTAAAACCAGGGCTCTGGGAACTAGAAATAGACTCAATAAACATATTTGGTCAGCACTGTGCCAGTATCCATAGTCTGGTCCCCCTCGAACTCCTAGGTCCATTGATTCCCCTTTACCCTATACCAGAATCTATCATAAAGGGACAAGATGAGTAAATATGAATGGATACTGTAAAGATTATTATAGACTCCCCTCCTATGAAGCACTTAAGCAATCAGGGTCCCCATGGTGTTTGTTGCCAAAAGAGGTCAGACATCAAAGATGGAAACAAATAATAGAAATGCATCAACACCGAGGTAAATGGCAGGCAGCTGAATGGACTGAACAACACAAAGATTACTTGCACAGAAAGACAGGGTTCTGGTGCTGAAGTGAGAAGTGTGAGACAGGTATTAACCACACTGACCACAAAAGCCTTCCGCATGGCCTTTACCAATGAACTAAAACAATCCTGTCCCCAGCTACATGTGGAGCTTGTGGCTTTAGAATATATTGATTAAAATTAAATTAAGCTTTAGAAAATTAAGGTGTTATATAACGTGGTAAAACGTGCTATTGATTAATTGCAAAGATTAGAAGCTAAAAGCTTGCACAATATACAATGGACAACTACTTCCTATTATGTTTGTGTCATATATTCTGCACAACAATGACAAAGTAAGTATGCCCTGAAAACCTCATTTTGATTGCTTTCACATATGCCACATGTGCACACCCAACTATATAAAAATAAGGAACTCAAGAGCCCAACAGAGATGCCTGGCTGTTGAGCTTGAAACTGTACCTCTAGTGTCATTCCTGCACCAATGCCATCCCTCCATTGGGAATCCCTGAACCTGCTGAAGCATCCATCAAACTTTGAGTAACTGCTCTACTTTTTTAAGTCACTTCACATTCTTTTCCACCTCGTATAAATCTTATTTTTTCTACCTTTTATAAACAGTGGATAGTAGGGATAAATACAATCGTAATTGCTGTAATTCTCCCAACAGAACTATTTGCTATTTGTTTGTATTTCAGGTCCCATAAAATACTTTCTCTTTGTAATACTCCATTTCACCTCCTCACTGACCTTGATCACTTGAGCATGGAATTTTATTTCTCCCCACTCCCAGCTTATTTACTCCTTATTCTTACTAGTTTGCTTCCACCATTCTCTCAAAATCGTTTTCTTACTGCAAACATCTCATATTCACTTTGTTTATATACAGTATTCTTGTTCCAGTTCCATCTTAATTAAACTTCATTCAGCTCTCACTATTATAAACCCTGCTGTGGGTTTTTTCCCTGCAATTTTGCTCCTATTGGTCCAATACCTTTTCAATTTTACCTCAAACCTCAGTGCCTGCTTCCTTTTTCTTATCCCATTGTTCCCATCGTCCTTCTGTTTTACTTTTGTCCTCCCCTTTTCTTCACCTCCATTCTACCCCAACTCATCAATTCTCCTCCCTTTTTCTACTAACATTTTCCCCTCTTTTAATTATCTCATATACCCTTTGTCATACCTTATAATATTCATAATCTCTCTTCACATTTATTAATCTTTCTTAAGTTGTGTATAAGATTGCTGATGCAGTAGGGGGTTCTGGAGTAGATTTGGTTGTCTGGTAGTATTTCTTTATTAACCAACATTTGTATAACAACATGCAAGACAAAGCTGTGACTCCCAGTAAGCCTGCTGGAGGGGAGAGCCCACCTAAAAGGAGCCACCATCAAGAAAAGCCCATGCACAACAAGAGAGACCCAACAAATGGAAGAAAGGGCCACCCTAAAGGATCCAGACAAGGAGATCAAACGGACTGCACCACTGAGTCCCACATAATAACTCCTACCACAGAAGTCCACCACATGTAGGCAGACAAGCAAGTCAGAGCACCATAAGACAGAAGCAAGCAAAAAAAGATCACCTAAAATGGGGAGACAAGAACGCCCAATCAAAAGGAATGGAAAAATCCCCAGTAATGAACTAAATGAAATTAAGGAGAGCAAGCTGTCAGACACAGAACTCCAAAAAAAAAAAAAGATGCTCAAGTATCTCAATGACAGAAGGACCTTAAGTGTTAACTGAAACAGCATGAAAAAGTAAAGAAAAACTATAAAAAACAACCTGGAAGAAATAAAGAATACAATATAGTATATACTATATAGTATAGTATATACTATATAGTATATATAGTATAGTATATAGTATATATTGTATTATCCTATATTATATTGTAATATATTAAATAAAAATATATACTAGAAAAAATTACAAGTATGAAGCAGAGATCCAAATCAGCAAATTGGAAGTCGTGGTAGAAAGAAATATCAGCTCTGGCTGGCGTAGCTCAGTGGATTGAGCGCGGGCTGCAAACCAGTGTCCCAGGTTCAATTCCCAGCCAGGGGACATTCCTGGGTTGCAGGCCAGAACCCCCCAGCAACCGCACATTGATGTCTCTCTCTCTCTCTATCTCCCTCCCTTCCCTCTCTAAAAATAAATTTAAAAAATCTTAAGAATATATATATATATGTATAAAAGAAAGAAATATCGATATAGAGCAAAAATGAAAAAAGAATGAGAAAGTATGAGGATAGCTTAAGGAAATTGCAGGACAACAAGAAATATGACAAAATACATTACCATCATACAAACAAGAAAGAAAAGGAGCAAGGAAAGAAAACCTGTTTGAAAAAATAATGGCAGAAAAGTTCCCTAACTCGGAGAAGGGAAAAGCCATGCATGTTCAGGAAACACAGAGGGCCCCAATCAAGATGAACCCAAAGAGGCCTACTCCAAGACACGTCATAATTAAAATGACAAATTTTAAAAACCAAAAGAGAATCATAAAAGCAGCAAGGGAGAAACAGACAGAAACACACAAGAGAGCTCCAATGAAGCAGGCAGCTTATTTCTCAACAGTAACACTATAAGCCAGAATGGCATGGCAAGAAATCGTCCAAGTGTTGAAAAGCAAAGGCTTGGAACCAAGTCTACTGTCCACTTTCACCACTTCTATTCACATATTTTTAAAAGTTCTAGCCACAGTGATCAGACAAAAAAAATAAATGAAAGGCATCCAAAATGTAAAGGAAGAAGTAAAGCTGTCACAGTTTGCAGATGACATGATATCATACATAGAAAATCCTACAGACTCCACCAAAAAACTACCTGACCTAATAAATGAACCTGGCAAAACTGCAGGATAAAAGCTAACATTCAAAAACCAAAGGTATTTTTTGTATTCCAACAAAGAAACATCAGACAAAAAACTAGGTGAGCGATCCCATTTTCTATAGCAACATGGAAAATAAAACATTTATGAATAAACTAAGCCAAGGATGTAAAAGACCTGTACAGAGAGAACTACCCAACACTGAAGAAAGAAATTAAGGAAGACACAAATACATGGATGTATCTTATTCATGGACTGGAAAATTAACATCATTACAAAGTCCATACTACTACCCAAAGCAATTTATAGACTCAATGTGATCCCTAGCAAAATGCCAATGACATATTTCACAGATACAGAACAATTATTTTATAAATTTATATGGAAACAAACAATTTCTTATAGTCTCAGCAATTTTGAGAAATATGAACAAAGTAGAGTGATATCAATACCTTACATCACACTATACAAGGCCACGGTACTCCAAACAGTCTGGTACTGGCATAAGGATAGACTGACCAGTGAACACAATGGGGAGACCAGAATTAAACACAAAGCAGTACAGTCAGTTAATATTTGACAAAGTTACAGGAATACAAAATGAAGTAACTATATCTTCTTCAATAAATGGGGTTAACGGATCTGGACAGCTGCATGCAAAAAAAAAATGACACTAGACTACCAACTTACACCTTACGTGAAAATAAACTCAAGGATAAAAGACTTACAAGTTATGACACCATAAAACTCCTAGAAGTAAGAAAAATTCAGATATCCCATGCAGCAATATTTTCACTGTCACATCCCTTATGGCAAGGGATATAAAGTAAAGAATAAATCAATGGGACTACATCAAATTAAAAAGCTTCTACATGGCTAAAGAAAACATCAACAAATGGAAAGGGAACCACACACATGGAAAAAGATATTTGCCAATGGTATTGTAGACAAGGGTTTGATCTCCAATATATATACAGAACTCAGATGACTACACACATGGCAGATAAACAATCCCATTAAAAAATGAGCAAAGGGCTGATTTCCAGCCCAGATGGAGACATAGACAGATACACTATGCCTCCTCGCATAACAAAAAGGACAACAACTACTTTAAAAACAACAAAAAAAGTCAGAAATGACAAAATCGAACTGTATGGAAGACCAAAAGCCAAAGACTTAAAGAAGAAATATTCATCCAGACCAGTAGGAGGGGTGGAGATGGGCATCTGGGTAGAGGGGACTCACAGCACAGCAGCAGGTGGAGGACCAAGGGAGGCAAGGTGGTGTCTGGCAGACTGGGTAGTTCCACATTCATGTGCAGATAAACCGGGAGGAACAACTGGGGAGCAAGACTGACCACACAACCCAGGGTTCCAGCACAGGGAAACAAAGCCTCGAAACCTCTAACTGAAAACACCTGTGGGGGTGAGGCGGCAATGAAAGAAACTCCCAGACTCACTGGAGAGTTCCTTGGAGAGATCCACCGAGTCCTAGAATGTACACAAACACATCCACCCTGTAATCAGCACCAGAAGGGCCCAATTTGATTGTGAGTATGGGGGAAGTGACTGAAAACTGGCAGAGTGGTACAAGCAGCGCTGTTTGCTCTTGGACCCCTCCCCTACATACAGCGTCAAAACACAGCAAGGTGGGTTGGCCCACCTTGGTGAACACCTAAGGCTCCACATCTTACTACGTTACACGAGCACCGAGACACCCCCCCCCCAAAAAAGGCCCAAATGAAAGAACAGATCAAAGCTCCAGAAAAAATACAACTAAACGACAAAAAGATAGCCAACCTATCAGACACACAGTTCAAAATACTGGTAATCAGGATGTTCACAAAATGGGTTGACTATGGTCCCAAATTAAAGGAAAAGATGAAGGCTATGTTAAGTGAAGTAAAGGAAAATATACACAGAACCGACAGTGACAGGAAGGAAACCAGGACTCAAATCAACAGTGTGGACCAGAAGGAAGAAGAAACATTCAACCAGAATGGAATAGAGAAATGAGAATTCAAAATAAATAAGGAGAGGCTTAGGAACCTCCAGGAAAAGAAAGAGCAAGAAATGGAAAACTTATTTAAAAAACTAACGAAGGAGAATTTCCCCAATCTGGCAAAGGAAACAGACTTCCAGGAAGTGCAGGAAGCTCAGAGAGTCCCAAAGAAATTAGACCCAAGGAGGAACACAGCAAGGCACATCATAATTACATTAGCCAAGATTAGACAGAAAGAGAGGACTGAAAAGCAACAAGAGAAAAAAAAGAGATAGTTACTTACAAAATAGTGCCCATTAAGACTGCCAGCTGATTTCTCAAAAGAGACCTTACAGGCAAGAAGGGGCTAGAAAGAAGTATTCCAAGTCAGGAAAGGCAAGGACCTACATCCAAGATTGCTCTATCCAGCAAAGCTAGCATTTACAATGGAAGGGCAAATAAAGTGCTTCCCAGATAAGGTCAAGTCAAAGGAGTTCATCATCACCAAGCCCTTATTATGTGAAATGTTAAAGGGACTTATCTAAGACAAAGAAGATAAAAAACATGAACAGTAAAATGACAACAAACTCCTATCAACGACTAAACCTAAAAAAACAAAAACAAAAACAAAAACTAAGCAAACAACTACAACAGGAACAGAATCACAGAAATAGAGATCACATGGAGGATTATTAATGGGGAAAGGGAGGAGAGCAGAAGGGGAAAGTATAGAGAATAAGAAGCATAACTGGTAGGTAGAAAATAGTCAGGGGGAGGTTAAAAATGGTTAAGAAACAGAGAAGCCAAAGCACTTGTATGTACAACCCATGGAAACCAACTAAATGGGGGTGGATGCAGGGCAGAGGGGGGATAAAGGGGGAAAAATTGGGGCAACTGTAACAGTATAGTCAATAAAATATACATTTAAAAAAATAGGTACATCAAACTAAAAAGCTTTTTGCACCAGCAAAGGAAACCATTAACAAAGTGAAAACGGAAACCTACAAAATAAAAGAAAATATTTTCAAGCAATATATCTGATGTGAGATCAATACCGAACATATATAATAAATGCACACAGGTCAATGGAAAAAGAATCCGACTGGAAAATGGGCAAAAGAAATTAATTGTGTCAACTAGGACAAACTATGCTATCAGGTACATGAAAACTTGCTCAATATCATTAACTAGGAAAATGCAACCCAAAACTCCACTGTGAGCTATCACCCTGTATTCATTAAAATGGCTGTAAATAGACGAGAGATAACTGTCGCGAAAATGCAGAAAATAAAACCTGTGTGCATTCCTAGTATGACTGGCAATTGGTGCAGCCTCTATGAAAAACAGTATGGCGGTTCCTCTAATAATAATAATAAAAAAAAAAGATCCCCCCTCCCCAAATGCCACTACCATATAATCAAACAATCTCAGTCTGGAAATATATTAAAACGAATTGAAATTGCTATGTCAAAGAAGGATGTGCACTCTCATGTTTACTCAAGTATTATTTAGAGTGGCCCAGACTTGGAAATAACCCAAGTGTGCATTACTGAAATATACATGCATATAAGTACATATGTATTTTACATAGTGTAAATATAATAAATATATGTATTATATCCTATGGAATGGAATATATATTCCATTATGTTTATTTTATAAGCACTTATTTAAAATGTTTATAAAATAAAATATAAGTATTTTATATCTATAAGATGGAATATTATTCATCATAAAAGGGAAGGAAACCCTGCCACTTGCTCCACATGGATGGACCTTGAGGTCATTATGCCAAGTAACATAAATCAAAGTGACAAAGACAAATACTAAAAAAGCCCAATCACAGAAACAAACAGAGAGTAGGATTATAATTCCCAAGGGCAGGAAGGTAGAGGAAAAGGGAGGCTTGTGGTCAAAGAGTACAAACTTCTATTTAAAAGAGGAATAAATTCTGACAACCTAATGTATAGAATTGATCACAACAGTTATCAATACCACACTATAAAATGTAAAGTTGCTGAAAGAGTACATCTTAATGTTCTCACCACAAATTTAAAAAACAATAATTATGAGATGAGATGGCAATGCTAGCATTATTGTGAACATCATTTCACTACATATACATATATCAAATCATTTCACTAAACACCTTAAACTTGCATTGCATGTTTAAACTTGCATTCACATTTCGATAAAGGGGAGAGACATGCAGAATTGTCTTTTCTTAATTGATCCCCTTAAGTTTTTCTTTTAGAGTTTAAAAGATAACTTTGAAATTCTCTGCTTCCATCTCTTTTTTTAAAGCAACATTCTGATTTTCTTCTCACCTTGTCCCACTGCAGGCTATTGTCCCCTGTCACCCCTTATTGCAGTGTTGCCCAGGATTGTACATCTAGACATCTTCTGTTTCTTTTCATACCCACAACTTCCAATACCATGCACAAAAAGGTGATCTCCAAAATCCACAAACTCTATCACTTCTGCTAGCTGTAGGCTGTATTATTTTCATTTGAATAAAACCCAACTTCTCTTGGCAAAATAACTCTCTTTTTCTTTCCTCCCTATTATTTAAGCTTTAATCTTGTTCATTCTCTCTTCCTCATTTAATCTCCACATTTCCTGATTTCTGGATGAAAATATTCAGTCAAAAGGCCTTGCTTTTTTATGCCATTCTCAAGACACACACCAGAAGACTAGGAACCCTATAAGAATAAATTGATGCCGATTTTCAGAAGCAGTCACACAATCAGGAAGATGAACGCTGCCAAACCACTACTTCCATCATGACACACTTTGCTCAGATAGCTTCATCACTTCCTTATTACTTAGCGTTCTTTACAATATGAACCAAAGCTAACACAACAGACTTATTACTATTACCTAATGTTGCAGCCTAAATGGCCAGCATATTCTTCAAGCCTTTTGTGTTTCCTTTAACACTTCTATTACAGCTTTTCACATCAAGGAATTTACTGGGAGGTGAAATTTCTAAAATAAAGTTATGCCTATTCCACTGACGTAAGTAGAGTCAATAAATAAAAGTCAATACTACACAGATATTTACACATGTGGGAAGAAAGTAGTGATATCAGGGGCTTTGGGGTTTAAAACAGTAACCAGTTCACAGAGCCAACCAAATATACCACAGATCACTGAATCCTGGCAATAAAGAAAAATAAAGAAGAGCTCAAGTGAAAATCTACCATTAACTTCCAAGCTGCACTCTAGGACCTTTCTACAAAGTTGGCTAGTAATTGAAAGCCTTCCAAGTATAAGGGTTGACTTCAGCCCATTGGCTCAGCTGGCTGAAGCAGTGTCCCATTCATCAAAAGGTATGGGGTAAATTCTTGGTCAGCACACACACCTGGATTGTGGGTTCAATCCCCAGTGGAGACCTGTCTCTTTCTCCGCCCCTACAGCCCCTCCCACCTTCTCTAAAATCAATGAATTTATCTTTAGGTAAGGATTAAAAAATAATATAGTCAATTTCAATTTCACATCCTCTGCATTTACTAAGATATAGTCTGGCATGTAACAACGTATGCCTATCTAGACTGGTTTTAGTTGCACAAAACAACCATTGTCCAAAAATGTAGTTAATAAATTATTTTCCCCTCTACATCATCTGAAAAAAAAAGCTAAAATAAGCAAAAGAAATTTTTCTGCATTGCAAAGATGGCCACCTTACTTAAACAACCATTCTTGGGATAAAAGTGCCGACTGCCTCCAATAATTAGAAAATCATGTTCTTAAAAAAAAGACTATACTCCAAAGAGGCCCCACAACTGTGATAAACATGAAAAATTATGGTTTGATGCCATACCTGAAAACACTTCAGTGAAGTTGATTTCACTGAAATTGACAATGACTTACAGCAAGAACTATGCCCAGACATCAGCTGAACAGAAAATTAAATAAGCATAATTAATCAGGAAACCAAGTCTAAAGATTAGATGAACAAACCCCACTGTTACCTGTTATTAAATGCCCTGACAACACTTTACTTCAAACCTTCAACACTTTATTCCAAATTACGTGAAACTCAGTTTAACATCTGCCCAAGCTGAAAGCTATCATCTTGAAAATTATGATGCTGACTCTGAAAATTAAGATCATGAGACTCCTGGGAGAAGGCACCATGAAAAAATTTACAGCTGTAATGCAAATGAAGGATTAGGAGAATTCCAGCAAATATGCAAAATATTTTTCCATTCTTTAAAATAATGCCACCATACATTCAAGAGTTTAGCAGTATTTTATCTGTTAAGATACTAATGACTATAATTTTCCCATTATTTACATTTCATAAATCCCGATTCCTAGATAGTTTTATCTAGGAATAAAATTTGCTCTTCTCAGCAAATTTCAAAACAGTGCCTGTTTACCATTATTTTTAAAGAAATATAGGCTTGGTAAAATGTATGCAACAATCAATTTTCTGATTCTCGTCTCCCAAACATACATTAATAATTTTTCTCCTTATATCATTCACGCTCAGGAAACAATGGTTTACATTATATAGTCAGAGAGTATAAAGTTGGCAGAAATTAAATACAAGTAAATTTGCAACAGGGGGTTTCACAGGAGGAAACTAAAACTGCTGAAAAGTTGGGTAATGGCAAGTATTTATTTCATGATGATTAATAATTCTACAAAGCTTCTGAAAAAGCTTCAACATCTTTGAACTTTTCCAAGGGCAACTTATTCTACTTTCATATGTACTGTTTAGCATGTATTAGCAGCAATCCATGTAGTAGTAACCTAATAATGGATATGATTCATTTGAAGTGATAAAAATGAGCATTTCATAATTATTGCAGGCTGTGAGATATACATTTATATATCTCATGACTGCTGTCTGGCCAAAACTGATTCTCAGACCCCATAAATTGTAAAATACATAGATTTCAGAAATGTAAAAATATGAGGGAAGTGTATCTCAGAATGTGTAAAAAATGGTTATGCATATAATCATTCAAAGTTGCATGACCACTACAAAAGTCAACAGTCCATTACAATTCATAACTGGAAATTATAATTTTTAAACCTACTATTCACTATGCTAACAAAACATTAAATAATACAGCATGACACTTAACATAGTAAACATAAAAGTCTATAGAAATAGACATATTTTGTTCATGAAAAGCACATTATCTGTCTATATATTCTTACATACCTCATGGAAATACAAACTCTAACAATTCTCCCAACTGCAAAAAATGACTCTAAAATAAGCGAAAGAAGACAAAGAGATAAAACAATCCCAAGGAAGATAATGCATAGTAAGACTTTAATTGTAAAACTACAGTTTTATAAACAGGGTATACAGATAGGCAATAGAACAATGTAATCAAAATAGACAAATTAGAAATATACCTTAGGACTCCTTTACACTGTAATTTGAAAATATCAAAGAGCTTTTAATAACATAAGTTACACTGTTAACATTACCATTATGAATATTATCCACTGACAAGAAGCATGCTGTAGTACAGAGGGTCTAACTTTTCTGGCCCTGACCCACAAGAAGCAATGTATGGTCCAACATAAAGACACAAATAACATATATATTTGTGCATATAAAAAAAATTTAGCCCTGGCCACTGTGGCTCAGTAGACTGAGTGCCAGACTGCCAACCAAAGGGTCACCCGTTCAACTCCCAGTCAGGGCACATGCCTGGGTTGCGGGCCAGGTCCCCAGTAGGGGGTGCTTGAAAAAGAACCACACACTGATGTTTCTTTCTTTCCTTCTCCCTCCCTTCTCCTCTAAAAAGAAATAAATAAATAAAATCATTTTTAAAAATTGAACATAAATTTTAGAAAGATAAAATTAAAGCTAAGTAATTTAAGGACATTTATGTTTATTCATTTTAAATCATTTTTTCAAATAACCACAGCATTAAACTATTTTCTAAATTAATTTCTATAAATCTCCTTAATGTCTAGTTTAAAAGGTGAATGCACTCATTCAATTTTGCTTCCAATTTTTGTTAAACACCATGTCACACTACCCTTTGGAAAGAAGGCGTAAAGATAAATAACTTCTTAGTATTGTTATGAAAATAGTTTCCCCCTTACTGATACCATAAAGTACCAGAGAACCCTAGGGTTCCTGAACCACATATTAAGAATCACTAGTCGGAGGGAGGGCTGGATTGGGAATAAAAGGGAGAAAACTGTATTTGAACAATGATTAAAAAAAAAAAAGAGCCACTAATCTAGACCCACACATAAGATGATGTAACCCCAAATCCCCACTCTTAAGTGTAAAATATATAAAATGACACATTTAATGTGATAACCTATTTGTAAATTGTTTTGGGTATACAAACCTGATACTAGTTATTTTGGGGAAAAAAAGAATTGGGATGGAGTGAAGAAAACCTTTAACTGCATCTGCAGGATTTCATTTCTTTAAAAAAAAAAACACACGAAACAAAAATGAAATGTTATAACGCATCATCTCTAAAAGTTACACATTTGTATAACTATGCAACATTTCATAATTTAAGTGTCACTATTTTGATGTTAATTATGTACTCTACTTTTTAAAAGCCTTCAGGGCTTCTTTGATTTTTTAGTATGTAGCTCTCTTAAAATTTCACTGAAGCAGGTTATAACCTAATAACTCTTTATGTTATGCTGTAGTATAATAAGAAATCTCTATTTCATAAAAGTTTTGAAATATAGCTCAGTAATAATTATGGGTTGCCCTCAGCTGTTATTAGTGGAAGTTAATGCGAGATAGTTGTTCCTTGAGCTTCTGTTTTTATCTGGTTCCTTCATAACACAATGTATGTTGTATGCTTTAATATTTATTTAATCTATCACAAACACAGTATCATTTTAGGTACTTAATTTCACTGGAAAGCTATTGAACTCCCTATAAATCTCTATTCATTTATTGAAAAAAATACTGAAACAATGTCCATGTGCCAAATCATTTTGTTAAGGGCATAATACACACTGAGAAACTGCCTATAATTAGAACCTTCAAAGTTTAGTGAAGATGTTGGAAATTTAATGCTAAACTAAAGATAATGTACATTGCTTCTACATGACAGAAGAGCAGGTCTACAGAAAAGAACTACAAACAGAAAGAAATCAAGAAGTAGTTGTTTTAGGAATGTTAGTAAAGAAAATATTTTCAATAAATATTGAGCACCTACTATATGTCAGATAAATTTATTTCAGCAATATTGACTTTGAGGAATCAAGAAGAATCTTGGAACTGTTCAGTAGGTGACTAGAAATGCTAGAAGAGGCCACACATAGGCATAGTAAGAGGCTAATGTCAAGGAGTAAGATTGGAGGAAAAAGGACAAAGAACTCAAAGGAGTACTCACACTGAGGTCATGAAAAAAAAGAACCATACTAGACAGAGAAGGCTCAGAGTTTCTGGAACACAAAACACTTTTATGGCACATACCCGTTAACTGTGGAATAGTTTTACAATTCAGAAAATAATAAATTTAGAAACAAATCAGATAAAGAGATATAATACAGATGAAAAGAAAGACAAGACAGATGAAATTATTATTAGATTAACAATGAATACTTAGAAGGAGAACTGAGACACTGCATAAGGCAGAGCAGCTGGGCTTCAAAGGTAGGCATTCTTACAGCAAAAAGAAAGAAAAGTGTAGGCAGAAATAGAGAAAAAGCATCAAGTTAAAGATATCAAGTATTTATTTCACATGACCATTTATCTTTCCCAGTTAAAACAGTAATTATGAGGTTGAAAAATTTCAAAGAACGGGGTTGTGTTTAAGAGAAAATACTGAAGTTTGAAGTTAATTGCTAGTGTGCAACAGTAACAAAAATGATTAGTGAAAATTCAAATGCTAATAGGGTAAGAGAGTAAGTATTACAAAAAGCATGGTATGCTTTATTTTAAGAAAAAGAAAGTAAGCTGCACCTATTTAAAAAACACACATCAATTATAAACGCCTCATTTAACCAAGAGAACTAGCTAATAAAATAGTCTATCAGTTTTCCAGATCATCCAAGTCTACCCCCTTAAGTAAAAAAGTAAAAATTTATATTTAACCATCTTTTATGTAAATTCTTTAAATTATACTTACCTGTCTTAATTATAAACTTGAGTCTAATTTACTCTTAATATTGAATATCCATTGCTGCTGCACTGGAACACCTGCTGCTGTACTGTACAATACACAACTCTATCTTCTTTAGAGCTCTTCTATGTCCTTTCCAGCTGTCAAGATAGAAAGCAACTACTTCTACAATTTATGTTTAGCCTTACTACATCAACAATTGGACTGCTTTAGCAACTTTTAGTTTGCTTTCTGCAATCCAGCTTCTTCAACTTTTCTAATCATGGCCTTTCATGATTAACATGAGAATCTCTCATAGGACATCAATGACTGATCTGTTACAGTGTAGGAACAAGTGAAGTATAAAAGCTTAGCTTAGTGAAGAGTAATAATAAAGATTATTTTCATGCCCTAGGTGGGCAACTCTGTTGAATAGAGCATAATCCCAATCCACTAAGGATGTGGGTTTGATCCCTAGTCAGAGCACATACAAGGATCAACCAATGAATGCCTAAATAAGTGGAACAAGGAATCAGTCTCTCTCCCTGACTTCATCTCTCAAAAATCAATAATTTAAAAATGAATTTAAAAAATTACTTTCATGAGGGAGATATTTTCACTACGGGAAAGGAGGTTTGCATAAGGCCAATTGAAATCCACTGTGTTTTTAGGAATTACTCGTTAGTTTTCAAACTTGCTTTCTAAACTATCCTTGTAATTTTCAACTGTGGTAAATAAAATTCTGTTCACTGAGAAAAAACACTCTGAGCAGATCTGGTGTTTCAATTTAGTATAGAAAAAAGGAATAGGCGAGAAGAATAAAGGAATCACTCAAGAAACAAATTCTTGACATATTTGCAGTAACGAAAAACTGATGAAATTATTTGTCAACACTGAAACTTTTCCAACGGACCAAAACTGCCAAATGAATCTGAAGTTCAGCTCAGGTGTTCCATCACTCTGCTCGTTTCACAATCTGCCTTTTTTAGCCAAATTTCTTCTACTTTCCTGTCTACACTCCAGCCAAAATTAAGTATTTGTTGTGTTTTGAAGAATATGCAGCCTTACAATGCCCCCTCTCTTCTCCCTCCTCCGTGCAACAAAGTCTTAGCCATCTTTCAATGTACCTTCCCGAACTGCTACACTTGAATAACACTCACTCCTTTCCTGATGCTCCAAATTTCAGCCACTTGATGTACATTTTAAGAACCTCTTCCATTTTTTACAGCGGTGCATTCACCTTTCTGGCCTCAAGAGCTTACCAACAAGTTGATCAGTACGAAATCTAAACTACTATAACGAATGATAGAAAATCTCGCACCAGGGTTCATTAACAGGTAAACAATGTACATTCTGTTGTATCTGAATAAGAAAAAATTTTCCACACCTCAAAAAATGATCATTAAAGTAAATATAGGTTGTCAATGCAACTTCTCAATTAAAAAAAAAACTAGTCTTCACATCGTCCTCCGCTTTCAACTTTGCAAAATGCGATTTTACGCCCTTATTAAACCATAGCAGTGATAACTTTCTTCCAAAAAATTCAATTGTTTTTCATCAAATAGTTGGTCAAGCAACTTTTGAAAAACAACTGCGCAAGGGACACACTATCAGCAATAAATCACTCTGCTCAGATTCAGATAAAACTCCTTAGCGTTCCATCTGCCTCGCGGAGCCAAACTTCCTCGGCTCCCACTGCCCAACCCTTCCCTAAGAAAGGCGCAAGGACCTGAATGGTGCCGCAGCTCAATCAAAATACAACTGGAATCAACAGGCTTTCACTGGGCTGAGCGACTCAGGGCAGGAAGGTGGCGCTGTCGAAGAACTCCAACAGTTCGCCGCCGCCGCCGCCAGGGCAACGTCCTAGGGGAAGCAGGCACGCCCCCTCCGCACCCACACACTATTTGCTGCGCAGGGCCCCAGAGGCCCGCCACCAAAGCCGCCACTGCCGAAGCCAGCTCTCCAACTCCCCCCTACTGGCTATAGCGGAATTTTCTGTTCAAACACAGCATTCAAGATGGCGGATTACCCGCGCGGCCATCCCTTAAATCGTCCCGAGCAGTAGGCCTCAAGCTGTCGCCATCTTGTCCCCCGTCCTTCCCCCACCCCTCGCCAATATTTACATAGCGAAAATTCGGCCCGCCGGCCTGCGGCCTTCAGCTCACGCCTGCGGCCTTAGCCAAAGTGCCAGGCCTCGCCCCTACGCGGTATCGGTGGCCGACCAAGCTCCGAGCGAAAGCCCCTCTCGGCCTCCCGAGCCACCAGGCAGCCCTCTCCCAAACCCCTCCCGTTTACAGAGCGTGACACCACAACGGTTCTGGGAAGCCGAGCTCCTACCCAGGCCTAATTGCGGCCTCCTCTGGCCCAATGGACTCCACGCGCTAAGCCGTCCTGCTCATCGGGCAATGGCGCCTGGCAGGCCGCCGACTAGGCCGGAACCAGGCCCCTGCACGCGCTCTAGGCCCCGCAGCCGCGGCGGCGCCCGCAACTCACCAAACCTGGTACCGGCGGTTGGTGTCGGTGTTGGGAGCTGCAGGCTGCCCTCTCTCTTGATTCCTGGGCCGAATTTCGGCTGGCGGGGCGGGAGGAGGGAGGGAGGGAGGAAGGAAAGAGGAGGGGCTGAACTCGGAGATGACAGAAAACGGTACAACTCCCTGGCCCGGGCCTTCCGTCAGTACGTCACGTCACTGCCCAGCAGAGAGAGACCCAGGAAAATGCGGAAGGCTAGAAGTACCCCTTCCGCCCAGTGGGTTCCAGGGTCTCGCGACTCCAAACCGAGTATCTTCGCCTGCGACGGCGTTTCCGGCGGCTGGAATCTGTTTAAACGGGTTCTAGTCCTCCGCTATCCCACCGGCTGCCTGACACGCGTTGCATTCGCCGCCTGAGAGTAGAGCCAGCGTTGGGCCTGGGCCGTCCTGTTCCCTTGGTACCATCTGTCGTTGGCCGTGGTGGCCGCCCCGGGCACTCCCGGGGGACCTGACTTACCCTTCCTGACTGAGGTGCCTGTTCAAATTATTTACAGGTCCATGGATGCCCCCTCATAATAAATGTGTTTCCTTCTTCCCGTGGCTGGCAAAGATAAATTTAGCAACCTGGGCAGTCCCCTGCTATCGTGTGTATTTATTTCAAATATATGTATTTTTGAAAGAAAATGAAAGTAGGTTTGCCAGTCTAAGTGTATACGTGTCAAAGGGGAGGGAATCGAACAACTGCGACACCGTTTGATTTTAAAACTAATGTCAGAAAACCTGATTTGTATGTGAAAAAGACCGAACTTTCCGTGTGCTTTCACACATTTCACCGTACAAAATTTTTAAGGTGTAGTTATATGTAGCTTGTGTTTCAGGAGCTGAGACCCTATGAAGTATGTCTTGTGTTATTTTTTCATAAATAGTAAATTTTTTATTTCCATTAATATAAACGGGATTAGGTATGGGGTGTGTGTCTGTGTGTTTAACAAGTGCTTTGAAATTTAAAGACATTTTAGAGAGAAAGGGAAAATGTATTTGATTAAGGAGACAACATTTATCAACTCCAAAAACTTTATTTGCATATGCATTATTTTACACTCCCATGCTATCTTTTCATAGTGAATTGGGGACTCAAAATATGTAGCATTCCTCTACATCAGGATGTGGATTCTAGACTTCTTAAGTGAGATCATAAGTGATAAATGAAGACATTCTTAAACAATAGAATACAAAAATTACAGTCAATAATACATCAGTGGGAAAACAAAATGTATCTAAGGGGTTTTTTTAATATGTCTTAAATAGGATACAGGTCTAAATGTCAATACTAATATAATTTTTGCTAAACACTTGGAAGACTCAACGTACTGAACAGCAGTTTAACTGAGCAATGAACCAGTCCCCATGGTGTCCAGCTGACAACACACTCTTCTATAAAACCCATGAGAATCAAGCCTTAGGTCCACCACACTTGAATAAATTAGTGTCTCCTGACAAGGACTCAGATCTTGCTGTTGGTACTGCAAGGGAAAGTTGGGCCTGCACTGCTGTAGGAGATTTGAAATTTCTCCATCAGGACAATGGTTTCCAAAGCTAAGTAACAGTCTATTTTATTTTATTTTATTTTTTCTTTTCCTGCTTTTTCCCCTGCATTTTCCAGACAGTCTTTCTCAGCAAATTCATTCTCCTGTGGTAGGTTGCTACCTAAAGCCCTGTTTTGAGTTAGTTCATGTGGATTCTTTAGTCTCTCTAGTTTCTGACTTCTTAATAAACATTTGATTGCCTGAACAAGAGGTCTCACTTTGAAAGTCCGTCTGTAATGCTG
This sequence comes from Phyllostomus discolor, assembly GCF_004126475.2. Lineage (NCBI taxonomy): Eukaryota > Metazoa > Chordata > Mammalia > Chiroptera > Phyllostomidae > Phyllostomus > Phyllostomus discolor. Next base: position 4,455,308 of record NC_050199.1, read on the forward strand.
TCTCTTGAAACATGAAGTGGTATACAAGCTTTCCTTGTTTAGCAGTGCCATCCTTAAGATACTGTGTATGATATCTTGTGATGACAGCAGTCATTGATCCCTGGCTTAAAGTTTCCTTCCATTACTGACCCTCCCCTTCCATTGTTAGATAGTAAAAATCTCTGCAAGTGGAGGTAGGTAAGACTGTGTTCTTTGACAGCAGGAAGTAACCACAGAATGATGAGGCCTTCATCCATGTATCCTAAGATTACAAGTGTCCAGAGTTTTGAAGTTGGATTGGTTACTGTAAAATAGAGTGCCAGGGGAATCTCCACCCATTGGCCAAGATGGTGACAAGGGGAGGTTCTTAAATGGAGCAAGTCAAAAAGTAGAAAGATAAATGGATAGGACCTGAGCACATGCCAAAAGTTAAAAAGACAAGGCCTGAACATACGCTAAGCTGGAAAGATGAATGGGCAGGGCCAAGTGAGCTAAAAACAATTATAAAAAGATGAATGAATAGGGCCCCAAGCACACGGAAAACTAGAAAGACAATTGGATTAGGGAAAAAAGTCTTTACCTCCCTACCTTTGTAGGAATTATGTGCTTGAGCAGGAAGATTAAGATGGCCTTTGACATATGAGTGTACCATTTCCCCACATTGTGCAGCACCGGAATAAACATCTTTACTTTTTCACCAGCACCTGCCTCATGAGTTTGGTTTTTTTGTGCCAATAAGTAGATAAATAAATGTCTGTTTTTGTTTGGTAACAATTTCCCAACCAGGCTTCTCTAGAGAAATACTGATTCCTGGACTGGACATCTTCACATATCAGAAAATTTTTTTAAGTGTTAAACATTACTAGTGTATATCAAAAGCTGTCAGAACCCAATTTGCAGAAGCTGCCACTTGCTAGAGATGAGAAAATGTAAAAATGAAAACATTAATTATATTGGAGTTAAACATATCAAATCTATCCTGATTTACAAATTTATGGGTTTATTTCTAAAAATAGCTACATTTTAAAAATGCTAGTGAACCAACACATTATTTTGAGAAATTAATGATTAGCAACTGTTTCTAACCAAAGAAGTGATATAAATTTTTTCTTCACAGAAGTAACTAAAAAGGGTCATAGAAATACAATATTGCCTAATCTGAACAATAATCATGCAACACTACTAAAAACAGAGAGAGAATTAGATATTTGCATCATAATGACTGTATATAATACAGTCTGTATATAATTACCTATGAAGTAATAAGTCCATCATTACCTCTCCCTAAAATTAAATCTGAATGTGATCAACACTCAAATTTAATAAACAACTTACAGTAAACACAGGAGTTCAGAGAAACAAAAAACACAGAGTACAGTGACTTAAAGGGATAAACTGACATGCCCAGAAGGTAGGAATCTCTACAAAACAAATAAAATTGCTTGTTTTCATAAAAAAGTTAACATTTATATTTCAAGAAACCTTTCATAAAGCCAAGTATTATAGATTCTCATGGCTTCTTTACTCAGTTTTCTGTCAAGCTAATAATAACTCATCTTCAAATCATCTAACATAACTAAACAACCTATAAACAACAGAGGTTACTTATAATTAAGAGAACATCAATTACTCTCAAATTATCAGTGGAACCATGTTGATAAAGGTTCAGATTTCCTGGGCCTGAACACCTAGGCCAAAAATCAAAAGTTTAACAAGCCCAGGTGATATAGACAAATTGTTACCAAATAAAATGAAGGGTCTGCTGCCAGCTGCAACAAAAATCAAATCACTGAGACCAAAGAAAAGATGTTTTATTCAGATGTTGCACAACCTACGATAATACTAGATTCCTGTCTCAAAAACTATCTCATCTTCCTGCTCAAGCTCACAGATTTTATAATGGTAGGGAAGTGAAGGTTATTTTTCCAATCCAATGATCTTACTAGGTTTGGTGCACTCAGGGGCCCAGTTCATACTTTTTCTAGCTTTTGGCATGCTCTCAGTCTAGCCATTCATCTTTCTAGCTTTCCTTGTGTTCTTCAGCCCTATGCATTAATATTCATAGCTTTCCAGCATACTAAGGCCCTGTCCATTCATCTTTCTAGCTTTTGGCATGTTCAGAGTAAGAACATCCCCCTGCTGCCACCTTGGCCAACAGGGGAGGCTCTGCAGCACTCTGTCCACAGTTAGAAAGTGACCAAATACCAACAATGCTGAAAAATATTAGTATATCTTTTTGTGCACTCTAATGACTTTTGCTTGAGTATAAAGGTAAAATTATTGGATTTAGCATGTATAACCATACAGTGCATTAATATGACCACAGTAATTTTCATTCCCACCAGTAGGGGGTAGCTTCACAATATTTTAAAAATACTGTATTTATCTGCTTATTTTTAGAGTGAGTAAGCAAAGGATAGAGGGAGAGAAACATCAGTGTGAGAGCACAGCTGTCCATCAGCTGTCTCTGGAACACACCCTGTCTCTAGAACACACCCTGATTAGGACTGAACCTGCAGCCCAAGCATGTACCCTGACCAGTAATCACTGGTAACTTTTCACTTTGTGGGATTACACATACACCATTCAAGCCACAGAGGTCAGGGCTAGGTTTACATTTTTATTGGGGCCTACACAGGAGAACTACTCCCTGTCAACAGAGGTGCTCAGTTGGTTCATCCACTCCAAGACTGGGCTCTGGGTATATTGGGTGTGGCTGGGCACCTCAGTCAAGTTCTCATTGCCATGGCAGGACACTGCATAGTTGTTGGGTATAGAGGCTAAAAGAATGGCAGCAGTATTAAGGCCATGGCCACCTTAGTCTTTGCAACAGCTTCTTGGCCAATTCTTGATGTATTCCCATTTTTTTAAAATCTTAAACATCATAAGGGTGAAACCCTAACATTGTTGCTTTAATTTTGTGATTTTGTATTATCATTAGTGATGTAACCTGCCTATTTTATAAATTACCTTGTAATAATGTTTTCTTTTTATCTCTTGAGTTTTTCTTATTATATTAGAAGTATTTTATACATTATGAATGTTAATCCCTTCTGCCTATGTACAAATATCCTCTTCCTTTTATGAAAACTAAGTCCTCCCATTTTTTCAGGACTTTTAGAGGTAATATTTTTTAATATTAAGTAAATATTTTACTTCTAAAAGTCCTGAGCCTAAGAACTTCTTAAGTCCCAAATCGAAACACAACAACTGGTTCCAGTGACAGTTTGGTCACTTATTTTTTTACCTTGTATATAGTACAGTTATTTTAGTCCTAATGAAAATTACCTGTAGCCCTTTTTTAAAATCACTATCCATATGCAAGTTCCAGAAATCTATTTTTATTGTTGTTACCTCAGTCTAACTATATTTTTAAAAAGCTCCTCACAGACCATATTACTATTTAGTAAAGCTAAGAACCACAAATCTAGTGTGTTGCAATTGGAAGTGCTTAAATGTAAAAAACAACAACAAACATATTATACAGCAATTAGTAAGGATATGGCTTTACTTTGTTCTTCTTCATTTCTTTTTAAAGGAATCTAAATCAATCAAAATATACTTAATATTTCTCCTACCACGTGTACAGGTCAAATTTTGCAAGCTATTGGCCTACCATGGCTTGTGCAATTTAAATTTCATATTCCTATCACTTTTATTTATTTACTTCTTGGTCTTTTTTAAGAAATCCAAAGTTTTCCAAGGACACTGAATATCAATGTCTTGATCTTGCAGTAAAATTAGTATTTTTGTCACATAATTTTTTAATCTATCTTGAGGTTTTTTGGGGTTTTGTTTTTGTTTTTTTCGGTAAATGTGTGTGTACGTGTCAGGGAAGCACTAAATTTTATTTCTTCCCATGTGGGAAACCTCCTCTTGTTTTAACATTATTTTTTGAATACCACAACCTTTGTCTACAGGGGTGGACACAAGTAGGTTTGCAGTTGTTTATGTGGAAAAAGACATGCAGGTTATAACTATTACAACAGCTTTATTAACTCTGTGGTTTGCATACTTACAACTGTAAACTTACTTTGCCAAACCCTTTATTTGTATGATCAACTCTATCACATATTATGATTAAATGTTTGCACAAAAATGTTGTAGTGCTTCTGTTCTGGCATACTAACATATTCATTTATTTCTACGAAAGAACAATTCTTTAAAAATTGTTTCCATAGCTTTATTATAAATTTTAATTTTGTTAGATTGCTTCCCACCTAAATTTTAATACCTATTTTAAAATTGTTTTAGGTTTAGAAAAGTGAGCTTAAATCTGTAATAAAAATTTTTAAATCACAAGGTATTTTAAAGGGATTTAATTACACTAAATTTGTAGACTTACATAGGGTAACTAGTGTTTTAATGATCCTTTCTATACATGAATTTGGTATAATAATTTCAAATTATTTTCCTTATATCTATGTCAACAAACTTTCTAATTTATTAAAAATTATCAGAAATTTATTTACATTTATTCACATTACCTTATTGTGTTACTACTATGAATAAGTGATTTTTAAACTATATATTTTTAAAAAATTAATTCTCGCCCATCAATATGTTTGTTTTTAGACAGGCGGGGGGCGGGGGAGAGAGAGAGAGCGAGAGCGAGAGCGAGAGCGAGAGAGAGAGGGAAATGTTTACATAAGAAGGAAATATCAATTAGTTACTTCCTATATGCACCCTGATTGGGATTCAAAGATGCAATTTAGGCATGTACCCTGACAAGGAATCAAATCCACAACCTATTGGTGTACAGGATGACACTCCAATCAACTGAGCCATCTGGCCATGGCTAAGCTATATTTTTAGAAATTGCTTTGTGTAAAGTAAATGAAATTAGAATTGCATAGTTTTTAGAATAGATTTTCTTCACAGCTAAATAATAGGACAAGGAAGTTATTTTTGCCATTCCTGGTTTGCTAGGAATAATTTATATTAGGAGTAAGTATTGAATTGCAATAATCATACATTTTCTTTTTTATTGTATGTCAATTGTACTTTATTTTTTAATATTTTATTCACTTATTTTGAGAGAGGTGAAGGAAAGGAGAGAGAGAGACAGTGTGTGGTTGCCTCTCACATGCCCCCCACTGGGCCCACAAGCCATGCATGTGCCCTGACTGGGAATGGAACTGGATATTTTCTTCTTTAATCTGCACATATAGATCTTTTACTAAAGGTGAACTATCTATTTATTTCACCGATATATTCTACTTAGACATAATTACTTTATAGAAACTCCCAAAAACCCATCCAAGAATAAATGAATAATTCTCATTCTTTTTCTTAAAGTAATGATTGCTTCTAATTTTCTTTTCATGTGAAATCTAGGTTTTCATTTTTTGAAATTTTTATTTGTTTATTTCTAGAGAGAGTGAGGAGAGGGGAAGAAAGAGAGACAGAGAAATTGATGTGTGAGAGAAACATCTGTCAGTTGCTTCTTGCATAAGCCCTGATGGAGGATTGAATTTACAACCTAGCCATGTGACCTAACCAGGTATGGAACAGTAACCTCTTACTTTACAGATGATGCCTATACCAACTTATCTACACTTGAGATCTTGTTTTGGTATCAAGATTAAGTTAGCTTCATACCTAATGAGTTGGGCAGTATTTAAAATAACTTTTAAATAATTAAGATTATTTAAAAATTAAGATTATTGTTTCTCTTAAAATTAAGATTATTATTTTCTGAATATTTAGGATAAAAATTATTGCCTTCTTCAACATTAGGTAAATCTCTGGTATAAAGCCTGGTTTGTGTGCAGCATTGGGGGAGAGAAGAAAAGGGATTAGGTCTTTTTACTGTTATCGTTATGATCCCATAATGACAAGGATATTTTTTGATAAAGATGTTGTTAGGATATTTCATTATTGTGCAAACATCATAAAGTAAACTTACACAAACCCAGATGGTACAGCCTATACTTACCTAGGCTATATAGTAACAATTCTCAGCAAGTATGCTGTGAGAATTTTTAAAGCATGCAATACCTGATTATTTAGTTAGTGTCACTGACATCTTTTCTCTTAGATTAGTAAAAAAGACAATAACCAACACAATAACTGTCTGATGTGAATTAATTGAAATTATACATACTTCTTTGTCGGGTCAGCAAAAAATATATTTTTCGGTGTGCCACAGATTTTTAGTAATCATTTTATATACCATGAGATGAAAAATGCCGAATATAGCTGTTGTATGGCATAAGCTATTATTCCTAGGCCACAAACCTGAACAGCATGTTTTTATACTGAACACTGTAGGTAATAATTGTAACACAATGGTAAATATGTGTGTATATAAACATATTGTAAGTGTTAAAAGGAAACCCTGAAAATATAGTATAAAAGAAAAAAATGGCACACATATACATGGTAATTGACGTAAATAGAGTTTGCATGACTAGAACTTGTGAATCAGTAAGTGGTTAGTGACTGTGAAAACGAAGACATTACTGTTAACTGCTGTAGACTGTAAACACTGTATGCTCAGCCTACACTAAAATTATGTTTCCCATCTTGCCATTTTGCTGAGGATTTTAATTCTAGAGAAACGGTATTTTGACAAATGTTTTTTCATATCCATTGATATGACCATGTGATCTTTTTCCTTCATTTTGCTTATATATCACTTTAATTGATTTGCAGATATTAAAAAAGCCTTACACCCTGGAGATAAATTCCAGTTTATCAGGTGTTTTTGAGCTTTCTGATGTTTTGATGAATTTGGTTTGCTAGGTATTTTATTGAGGATTTTTGAATCATCAGGGAAATTAGCCTATAATTTTCATTTTTTATAAATGTCTTTGTCTGGTTTTGGAATCAGGGTAATGCTGGCTTCCTAAAGAACTTGTGGTACTTGCCTGCTCTTAAACTCTTTAGAATAGCTTGAGGAGGATAGTGTTAATTCTTTGTTGGATAAAAAATTTATTTGTGAATCCAGCTGGTCCAGGCATTTAGTTCCTTAGAAGTTTTTTAGATTACTGATTTAATTTTGTTAGCAGTTAACAGTGATCAAATGTTTTCTCCTTATATACCCTTGGGAAAATTGTATACTTCTAGAAATTTATCCATTTCTGACAAGCTGTCCAATTCACAGGCATATATATAATTGTAGTATTTTTTTACAGTCCTTTGTATTTTAGTGATGTATGTTGTCACTTGTTTTTGTTTCTTTTATTTATTTTTAGAGAGAGGGGAGTGGAGGGAGAAAAAGAGGGGAAGAAACATTCACGTGTGAGAGAAACATAAATCTGTTGCTTCCTGCACACTCCCAACCAGGAACCTGGCTTGCAACCCAGGCATGTGCCCTGCCTGACCAGGAATTGAACCAGTGATGTTTTCATTCACTGGCCAGCACTCAATCCACTGAGCCACACCAGCCAGTGTTGCCACTTGCTTTTCATTTCTATTTTTATTTACTGTGACTCTATCTCACTCTCTTTACTTTTTTGTAAGTTGAGCTAAAAGTTCATCAATTTTGTTTATTTTTCAAAGAATCAGCTTTTGGTTTTATCATCTTATTGTACTTTTTAGACTATTACATTTATTTCTGCTCTTACTTTTATTGTTTCTATCCTTCTAACACTTTTGGATTTGTTAGTTTGTTTTCTGGTTAGGTACAGAACATTACACTATTTATGTGACAGTTTTCTTATTTCTTAAGGAAGCTCTTTATTATATAAGTTTTCTTTCACAACTGCTTTCCCTGTGTCCCATAGATATTGTGTTTTTATTGTCATTTGTCTCAAGGTATGTTTTGATTTCTTCTTTGATATCATTGCTAACCTAGTCTTATTTTTTTACTAACAAAATATTTACTTTTATCCATATATTTGTGTTTCATCAGATTCTTGCTTGTGGTTGATTTCTACTTTCATGCCATTATCATCAAGAAGATGCTAAATATCATTTCAATCTTCATATATATAGAGAGAGAGAGAGAGTCCTTATCTGTTGTTTACCCTAAAAAATGTTCCATGTGCACTTGAAAAATGTATGTTCTGCTGCTTTTATGTAAAATGCTTTGAAAATATGATTTAAATCAACCTGGTGTAATGTGTTATTTAAGGTTATTATCTCAGCCCTGGCTGGCATAGCTCAGTGGATTGAGTGCGGGCTGGGAACCAAAGTGTCCCAGGTTTGATTCCCAGCCAGGGTACATGCCTGGGTTGCAGGCCATAACCCCCAGCAACCGCACATTGATGTTTCTCTCTATCTCCCTCCCTTCCCTCTCTAAAAATAAATAAATAAAATATTTTAAAAAAAAGATCGTTTTTAAAAAAAAAGGTTAGTATCTCCTCGTTTTATGTCTGAAAGTAACATCAATCTACCTATTGATGTTATTCGAGTGTTTAAAATCCCATACAATGACTGCCACTTTCTCCCTTTATTTCCATCAATATATGATTTTTATATTTAGGTGTTTCTATGTTGAACTGATACTTTTATTATGTAATGTTCTTCTTTGCCCCTTTAAAACCTCTGTTGTAAAATCTATTGTGTCTAACATAATAAATATTGCTACCCAAGCTATTTTTTTGTTTCTATCTTCATGAAATATATTTCTCCATTCTTTTAATTTTAATCTGTGTCTGTGTTTTTGTTCTGATGTGGGTCTTATTATTTTATCCATTCAGCTACCCTATGTGATTGAAGCATTTATTTAACCCACTTATAATTGTAGTTATTATGCATAGGTACATTTTACTGAGATTTTATTCTTTTTTAAAAAGACTTCATTTATTTTTAGAGAGAGGGGAAGGGATGGAGAAAGAGAGGGAGAGAAACATCAGTGTGTGGTTGCCCGTTGGGCACTCCCTACTGTGGATCTAGCCCAGAACCCAGGCATGTGCCCTGACTAGGAATCAAACCAGAGACCCTTTGGTTTGCAGTCCAGTGCTCAATCCATTGAGCTACACCAGCCAAGGCATATTTTATTCTTTATATTTACATTCTTCCACCACCTCTTCCTCTTCCTTCTTCTTCAAGAATTCCATTTAACATTTCTTCTAATACTGGTTTGGTTGTAATCAACTCCTTTAGCTTTCTCTTGTCTGGGAGCTTTTTATTTCCTTTCACTTTTAAGTGATAGCCTTGCTGGGTTGAGTAATGTTGCTTGTAGCTTCTTTTTTAAATCATTTTGAATATTTTGTGCCAGTCTCCTCTAGGTAAATATTTCTGTTGAGAGATCAGCCCTTTCAGTTAAATAACAGTCTTTTGCTTACTGCATTGAACATTCTCTTTTCTTTTGCCCTGGCTGCTGTGGCTCAGTGGATCGAGTACCAGCCTGCGAGCAAAAGGGTCACTGGTTTGATTCCCAGTCAGGCCACATGCCTGGGCTGCAGGCCAGGTTCCCACTGTAAGGCATGCAAAGGGCAATCACACATTAATGTTTCTCTTCCTGTCCGTCTCCCTTCCCCTCTGCCTATAAACAAACAAACAAACAAATAAATAATATTTTTTAAAAGATTCTCTTTTCTTTAACCTTTGCCATTTTTAATTAAGATAGGTCTTGGCATGCACTTCTTAGGGTTCTCTGTTTTTTGGACTTGATTGTCTTTTCCCTCACCAGGCTAGGAAATTTTCAGTCATTATTTTTTCAAATAGATTCTCAGTCCATTGGTCTGTATCCACTCCTTCTGAATCCCATATGATGAGGAATGATGTTAAACAGCCAGATGTTATGAGTAGTACTTTTCCATACACTGGAAACCTGGGCTGGGTTTGACATTGTCCCAGAAGTCCCTTACACTATCCTCATCTAATTATTTTTCTGCTCTGGGTATTTTCTGCGTCCTTATCTTCCAAAACACTGATTTAATCTTCTGCTTTATCTACTCTGTAGGGGACCAGCTTGTTTCAGTCTGGCAAATGAGACTCAGCTCTGCATAGAAAACCTTCAGAAGCGAAGTGGTGGGCAGGAGCCAGACCTTCCAACTGAGTTTTCCCATGGGAATCAGGCCTGCAAAATGCATACTGACTGTCACAGCTTGCTCTTGCTAAAACTCCATCACCCAGGTCTAAAACAACAAATGTGTATTGTCTATCTTCAAGGTAATTTCCAAAGCCTGTGTGAATTCACCCAAGAACAGAGCTAATCAGCTCACCGCCTTTTCCCTCCACAGGTTATTTCTATTTCCTTGATCGTACCTAAAATGCAGACAACAATATTCTATGTAATAGATAATAAATCTTCCTCTGATGTAAGCCCTGAGAAAAACAATAAAAGCCTGCCTAGGCAAGGGTCAGGGCCCTCTCCTCTTGAGGGAGTGGCCGAGGCACTCATAGGCTCTCTCTCCCCTTGAGAGAGTAGCCTTGCCGTTCCCTTTTTCTCCACAGGATTGCTGTCGTCTGTGCATTTATTTTCTCTTTCAGCCACAACAGGTGGACTCTGCTGGCCAGAGTCCACCACACTACTCTATTGTTAATTTCTTCTTGTGCATTCTTCATTTCTACCTGGTTCATTTTATGTTCCCTATCTCTGTTTGTATGTTTCCTATATTTTAGTTGAAATTCTCACTCTACTCTTCCCCAAAATGATTCATTACACATCATTATAACCAGTGTTTTAAACTCTACATTTGGTGGATTGGTGTCTCCATTAGCTCTTTTTGTTTTATTTTTTTCATCTGGAAACTGTTTCTTTGTTTTCTCATTTTGGCTGCTTCCCTATGTTTGTTTCAGTCTTTTAGGTAGAGCTGCTTTGTCTTCTAGTCTTTGTAGAAAGGCTTATGTTGTACCTGACTTGTTGGGCCCAGTGGTGCAGCCTCCACAGTCAACTCACCCAGGTGCTACAGGCACACCTCTCCTATGTGTGCTTTGTGACCCTCCTGTTGTAATGGAGCCTTTATTGCTCTTTGCACATCTGCTGTGAAGCCTGGCTGAATACCAGAGAGCATCTGCTGTAGGCGCCAGTCCCACAGGGCAGGATTCACTTCAGCAGATCTGCAGTACCTGCTGAACCTACCCTTTCAGAGTAATGCTTGTGGAGAGGGTTGGGTGGTCTTTGGTGTCATTTGAAGGTGTCCACCAGATGCACTGGTTGTGGGGCCTCCCCTGCGGTGCGGACCATGGTCGGCCATGGCATGTAACCTGCTCAGATTCCCAGAATGAGCTACAAAGTGATCTGCCGATGGCTGCTACTCGTGCTGGACTTGGAGATGCCTGAGAAAGGGCAAGATGCAAAGCAAGGCTCACTACCTAGTACCGGGCCTAGGGACACTTAGTGAGATGTATGGGGCATGCTGAGGCTAGATGCTTCTTGCTTGAGGTTTTTAAAACTTTGAGAAAATTTAAGAAAGTGCATAGCACTAGACAGGCTGTATGGAAATGCCACTAGAAATGGTTTCAGTGGGCTTGCAAATTGGGTGGAGTGGGAATTCATGGAATCACCAAATGGGTCAAACAGTGTGAGACAGGTGGATGGAGACTCAGATATAGTATTTACTGGCATGCTGAGAGCTGTGGGAGGTGGGAGGTGGCTTAGCAGAAGAACTATGGCCTTTAAAAGCACTTCTGTCTGGGTGGAAGGTTCTCACCCTCAGCTTTTACCCTGAGGCCAGACACTTCAGTTGCTTCCTGTAAGTCCCTGGAGCTTTCAGAGATCCTGCCCCCATGCTAGAGCTCAGGGCAATTGGGTCCAAGCAAGTTCATACCCTGGCCCTTTAAGAGTTACTGCCTGGACATTCATTTCCCTAGTATTTTTTTTTCCCACACTACTATCTATTTACTCATTTGTTAATTGCTTAATGAAGTGCCTGCTCTAATAAAAATAATTATAGTTGACATTTTATTTTACAGAGATCATAGCACAGCTTAGCCTTTGTAAATCTTTACAAAGGCCTTAGATATTGCCTTTCTAAAGTGGCTTTACTTTCCTTAGCTGTTCAGTCCCACAAACCATAAGGTGCAGGACATGATGTAGAAATGAACTGTATCTTTAGGGAGCTGGCAGCTTTGCATTCAAAGCAAGGTCTTTCCCCACTGTTAAGTCAGAGTGGCTCAAGAAACCAGATAGGCAAGCTAAGGAGCAGAGTGTATTTGTAGTGAATAAGAGGGAAAAGGGAGCTAACCATGGGAGGCTGGAGCTTGCAGGGGAAAGTGGAGAAAGTGGAGCCAACCAAGGGAGGTTAAGACTCACTCAGTTGTTCTTAGGGCACAGTTTTTATGTGCAAAATCCCTTGAAGGGTAACTGGTCGAGGTGTCACATCTGACTAGAGCTGTCTAGAGCTGGTTGCTGGGTGCCATTTCCGCTGACCATTGTTCTTGATACATCTTGTCAGGCTCAAGTCAAAGCTGCATCCTGTTATGCCAGGTAGGCCGACCCCTGACCCCAGTCTCAGCCGGGCATCTGTTTGTGCTGCATAGGGTCAGCAGGCAGTTTCCCAGGCAGGCATTTTCCCAGGCTACAGTTTTCCACAGTGTAGTTTCCCACCTGGTGATTTCCTATTCTTCCTAGCCCTGCCTAGGGTTGTCACCCATGTGGTGACAGCTCAGGGTAGATAGTGACAAAGTCTGGTGGAGTAAATGAGAGATGGTACCATTACTTTTCAAGCACAAGCATGGCTGTGGCTAGGCAATCTGCACCTTTCCAGACCATGTCTATAGCAGATGCAAACACATTTGCTGAAGGAAAAATTTTCAAATACAAAAGGGCTTGTTCACCAGAAAATTCATGATGTCATTGACTGAAAGGAAAGTTCTGAGAAAAGCATGAAATGCCATCTTTCCAGGTGAACACTTATACTGAGTTGACCTCTTCAACATAGACCTGCACATGACACCATCACCCAAAGGTGGCAATTTAATTTCCTGAGGAAGAGAGCTGACTGAACTTTGATGGTAATAAATTATTTAGGACATTAAAAAGGACAGAAAGATCCTTGCTTTAGTCACATTTTTTGCTGATTTTCATAGTCAGAAGTTATGGGTACTCCTTCTCCAGTCACTGAAACCTTGGGCTGGGTGGCCAAGTGTGAGGCTGAGACCACTTATCCTCAGTGGACCACATATCTCCACAGTGGAAATATGCCTTTTCCAAAGCAGGTCTAGGAGGAATGGAAAATCACCAGGTGGGAAACTACACTGTGGGAAGGGAAATTGCCTGCCGACACTACCCAGGACAAACAGATGACCACCTGAGACTGGGGTCAGGGGTCAGCCTACCTGGCATAACAGGATGCAGCTTTGACTTGAGCCTGACAAGATGTATCAAGAACAACGGTCAGCAGAAATGGCACCCAGCAACCAGCTCCAGCCCGAGTGTGACACCCCAACCAGTTACCCTTTGAAGGGTTTTTACACTTAAAAACTCTGCCCCAAGAACAACGGAGAGAGTCCCAACCTCCCTTTGTTGGCTCTACTTTTACTCTTATTCCCCACTAATAAACCCTGCTCCTTTTCTTGGCTGCGTTCATTTGGTTTCTTGAACGACTCCAGCCTAGCATTCCCCATCTTCATTTATTCTTCCTATATGCTTTTAAACCTCCACTTACACTATCCCTCTTAAGTTTTAATTCTCTCACAGCTGTGTGTGAAGTCAGCCCTTTTGATATTTCCACCAGTCATACTCTTAGTTACAGAGTCCTGTTCAACTAGATTTCAGGTAGTTCAATAGAAAGACCTACAGTAATCACTGGTAACTTCAATATCCTACAGAAACAAAATCACATTATGTAAAGGATGTCAAGAAAAACATAAACTATGTAGATCGAACAGCTGTAACACTCCAATCCAACCAATGTGATAGGCATTCTTCTCAAAAGCACATAAACATTTTTTGGGATGGGTGATATTCTAGACAGGTGTTCCCCAACCTTTTTGGCACCAGGGATCTGTTTCATGGAAGACAATTTTTCCAGGAATGGAGGGAAGTGGGGGATGGTTTTGGAACGGTTCAAGTGCATTACATTTATTGTGCACTTTGTTTCTATTATTATTACATTGTAAGGTACCATGAAATAATTATCCAACTCACAATAATGCAGAGTCAGTGGGAGCCCTGAGCTTGTTTTCCTGCAACTGGATGATCCCATCTGAGGGTGATGGGAAACAGTAACACATGAAGTGTGTTGCTTGTATGTCCAGTCTACTCCGTAATCTTGTTTTGGTTGCTGCCACTGCAGAAAACCCTATTTCACAAATATGTGATACTGGAAATGGAAGCAGGCTTTCAAATGCTTCTGTGTCAATCTCAGCCTTGACTTTGTACTTTGACTTTAGTCTAGAAGATATGCAGATTTGGTGTTGTCTCAAACACACCTTTAAGGCCACTGTAATTTGCAATTTCAATCAGCTGACCCTCTTCTAACATGGACAAAGTCACCTGGCTCATTCACCAATGGGTGGGGAATCCATTCTTTCCCAGTCTGGGGGGTCTTTTGTGGCTGCAAAGTAATGCTCAAACTCTTCTGAAAGCTAAGATAGGTGACCAAGCATCAGCTGGGAGAAAGAAGGCCCTGGGTCAGTCTCTTTCAAAATCTCTGCTAATGTTTGAAACATGTCAAAATCCCAAAGTTCACTCATCGCCCTGTAATTCCATTTTGGCTTTGAATGCAGTCACTTACTCTGCTGCTTTGAACACAGCTGTCGTTCTTCCGTAAAGTGGGAGATTGAGTTCACTGAGTAGGCTGAATATGTCGCACAAGTGGGCAAGTTTTGCAACCCATTCTGTGTCACTGAAATGTACTGCCAGTGGTGACTGTTTTCCTACAAAAAATCTCTGGAGTGGCACTCGTATCTCAGAAACTCTGGCCAGTGATCTACCTTTAGAAAGCCATCCCACTTTTGTGTATGAGAGAGGACGTGTGTGCTCTGTGTCCATCTCCTCACAGAGCTGCGAGAACAGACATGAGTTAAGGGCATGCACGTTAGTGTGGCTGATAATTTTAATCACATGCTGCAAAACGTTGTTAAGTTCAGGTGACATTTTTCGGCTAGCCACCACTCTTTATGGATGACACAGTGCGTAGGCTCACATTCAGCTCTTTGACCCGAGTGGTGAAACCACAAAACCATCCAGTCATGGCAGCCACAACATTCATGCATATACCAACACAGAATGACCAATTCAGTTTCCCTGGCATGTAATCTTTCAAAGATTTGTACAGTTTTGCAGCTGCACTGTGCATTGCCAACAAAAGCGCACATTAACACATCCTCATGCACATGTATCACACAAAAACAAGCATCATCGTGTTGTCAACATCAGTAGTTGGTCAACCTGGATTGCAACCCCAGTTACCCATTAATTCTCTCTAACAACTGTGCCTCAATATCCTCTGCTATTTCACCAATTCGTCTAGTTATGGTGCGAGCTGAAAGAAGAACATGCACCACCTTTTGAACTGTAGGTTCTCCTGAAAGTTCATGACAAATGTCCTTACCAAATGCAGGGTCAACTCTTCACTGACTGTAAAGGGCTTCTTAGCTTTAGCAATGTGGTTAGCCCTGAAGAACGATGCATTTCAGTGCAGACACATTTGATGAAGTGTTGGCCTTGAAAAATTGCTTCTATTTTTCATGTTCACAATTTTTCCTTTTGCAAAACTCCAAAGGCTTGTCTTTTAATGCAGGATGCTTGGTCTCCACGTGGGTAAAGCAGTTTTGAAGGTTTCATGGCTTCACTGGATAAACCAGTCACCACATAATATACAACGCTGGCTTGGGGAATGTGAATCATCTGTTGCCATGAGCCCATAATTGAAGTAGGACTCAACTGGTATTTTCTTTTAAATGCACCTTTCCTTTGTTTGGCAGTCTTACAGTCTCCTGCTGAGTTATCATTGGGTCTTTCCCCCTTTTCAAGGAAGCTCTTCAGCAGTGTTTGTTTTTTATTCATGTTGGCTAGGGCAAGCTTGTGGGTTTCCAAAACTACGACTGAGACAAGAGTGCACTGCAGGAAAGAGGCATGGATGGAAGTGGTAAATAAAATAATGGGCGGGGCCACGTGCAGACAAAAATAAGTGTCGGATTCTAACTTAAAGCTCACCACTATATGAAGCTGTACAAGTGAGGTACATCAACATACCACTATAAAGCCTGCTACCAGATGCAGCCTAATTGTCACCTGCCACTCACTGACAGGGATTTGTTATGAGTCTGCAAGCAACTGATTTATTATGGTCTCTGTGCAGTGAAACCACTCTGCTAATGATAATCTGTATGTGCAGCCAATCCCCAGAGCTAACATCACCACCTCAGCTCTACCTCAGACCATCAGGCATTAGACTGCTAAAGGAGTGTGAAACCCAGATTGCGCACATGTGCAGTTCACAGGAGGCTTTGCACTCCTATGAGAATCTGATGCTGCTGCTGATCTGACCAGTGGTGGAGCTCAAGAGGTAATGTGAGTGATGGGGGCAACTGTAAATACAGATAGAACTTTTGCTTGCTCATCTATTGCTCACATCCTGCTGTGTGGCCCAGCTCTGGAAGTTGAGGACCTCTTTTCTACACAACAAAGAAACTTTCAAGTAGAAATAATGATACCATAAAAAAACTTTTTGGACTATAATTCAAACTACATTAGTTTCAATTAACTGTTGTCAAATAATTGTTTGATGTGGCAGGAGCCCTTGCACAGAGTTTGATCAGGCTGGACAGGTTGACTGTTGGAGGAAAAAAATGCTCCTATCCCTTTCTAAAACATGGCCACAGGGGTAGGTGCAGACCTGCCAGTTTAGCTTAAAAAATGGATGGCCTGAAACTAGAAGCTTCAATGCCTGAAATTTTGGGGCCATGAGATTAATATTTAAAGATTGTATTTATTTTTACAGAACAGGGAAGGGAGGAAGAGAGAGAGAGAGAAACATTCATGAACAAGATAAATTTTGATTAGTTGCCTCTCACACAGGCCAGTGCTCAATCCACTGAGCCACACCAGCCTGGGCTGGGCTGGGCAATATAATCAGAAGGTAGGGAGAGACTTGTTCCTTTTCCCCTTCACTTACCCAAGTGGGAACCAGCTCTCTTCAAGGCCTACTCCTGCATGCTATGCTGCATCCCAGGGATGTGTGCTTGGTTGCAGTTTGTGACATGCCATGGCATGTTTTGTGCTGCACAGATGGTCCTGGATTAAGCACTTCTCTTCCTCTGAAATTTGTACATTGATGTGTGGGCCAGAACACTTGCTGGCATTGGAGGTCCAAGCATCCTTGGGCAGGGTGCCCCACAGACACATCTCCTCAGGACCAGCTGTGTTGGTCTGTCAGCAGCTCCAAGTCCCCAGAGAAGGAAGAAGCAGTGATGCTGCTTGTGCCGACTCCAAAAAGATGCTGGAAGCTGGACTGCAATGGAGAACCAGCTAAGCCACCTGGATAGTTGTACTGCAGTCTCCCATTTTTACAGTTTGTACAGCCTGTGTCTCCCAGTTTTAACTGGCAGACAGCTATAATCCTGGTATAGCCTTGAACTCACCTGGCAATGTGTGGTGGGTTTTTTGTCTGGGTGTCTTATAGGAGATGGTCCCTGAGTCAGAGACCTTTCTTCCAAAATTGTGTAAATTTTGAATGAAAGACTCCTTTTCTTTTTCACCAAACTTCTGCCTCCAGAATTTATGGGTAGTGGGAAGCAGCCCTCCATCAGTGGGTAACAATATGACCACCCAATTCCACTTCTAATTATATACCTAAGAGAAATGAAAACATGTACACTCCAAACATGTATGTAAATATGAATAGCAGTATTATTTAAAATGGTCAAATGTGAAAACAGTCCAAATATCTAACAACTGGCAAATGGATAAACATGTGTTGTATCCATACCATGGATTATTGGTCACAAAAATAAGGAATGAATTAGTGGCATATGCTACAAAATTTATGAAGGGTAAAAATATGCTGAATGAAGACACCAAACAGAAATCATTTGTTTTATGATTCCATTCATATGTAATACCCAGAACAGGAAAAATCGAGTCAAAAAGTAGACTAGCAGTAGGTTAGGGAGAGGCAGGGCTACAAGGTACAGAGAAATGAGTAGAATGGTTAAGTAATATCTAGATTCTCTTTAAGGTGGTGATTGTTCCATATCTATGAAAATACTAAATACTATTAGATTGTATAATTTAACTGAGTGATTCCATAATATTAATTATATTTTAATAAATCTGATTGTTAAAAAAGCCTAATATATATCTTGAAGGAGAACTAGGCAAATGTGCAACTATGTAAATGGATACTTCAGTACTCCTTAATAACTAATAACAAAAATAGGCAGGATACCTGTAAAACTTTAGATGGCCTAAACAGCACTCGCAATCAGTGTGACTTCACTGACAGTAATACAGAGTAAAAATATAAATATAAAGTTTATATTACTGACAGTAATACAGAGTAAAAATATAAATATAAAATTTATATTTTTCAAAATATACCATATTCTGGACCATATGTTTGTCTTAAAACATTAAAAATATAAATCATAAAAATATTTTCTTGGACTATAAGAACTTAGAACCCAGAAATATAAAGGCATTTGGTGACACTCCAAATATTTGGAAATTAATCAATATACTTTCAAATACTCATAATTCAAAGAGAATATCTCAAAGAAAAAACATAAACTAAAAATGGAAACTGTGTATTACAAAATTTATGGTGGAGCTAAACAAGTAGACAAAGAACAATTTATAAGACTAAATGCATGTTAGAAAAAAGCGAGTTAGTATTTTAACTAAAAATACCAGAGACCCACAGAGCAGAAGGAAGAAATTTTTTTTAAGTGCAGAAGTCAACATTGAAATAAGAAAACAAAAGGAAAAAACAAAAAACAATATTGGTTTAATATGATCAACACGTTTACAAATTTCTGTTTGGCAGCTAAGTAGACAAAACAGATAAGTTAAAAATGATCAATATCAGGAATAAAGCTGATTATAACAGTATACACTATCAAATGATGGCAACATTTCATGAGATAAATTCACAACTTATGTGAAATGGACAATTTCTTGAAAGACACAAACTACAAAAAAGAAAACCATAATAGTCTACATGTATAAAAAAGTAAATTATGGGTAAAAAGAATGACATAAGATCACACATAAAAAACCCCAGGTGTCTCAGATGACTTCTGCGTCTTGCATTGGTTTTTTATTCAGACACTTAAGCAAGAAATACTACCATTTCTAGACAAACTCTTCCAAAATGTTGACAATATTCTCCTCAACTCCTTCTAAGAAGTCAGAATGACTCATATTAACACAAGACTATTATAAAATAAGAAACTACAGACTCAATTTTTTTCTTAGCAAAGCCAAGCCAACAATCTATTTAAAAGACATTATATCAAATCAGCTGTTACAGGAATAGGAAAAAATAAATAAAAGAAAAATAAACACAAAACTGGATTAACATTTAAAAATCAACATAATTTAAAAAATAACTAAATCATATGACCAGATAAAAAATCTCAGCAAAACTAGAAAATATTAGCAAAGTTAACCTGTTTACTCTTAAGCAATCATTGACTTAGAAACATTATTCCTGATACCATCTCCACTCTCAATACTTCAAATTCCACATAAATTGTTTTCCATTTAAAAGAAGGCACGTTTTCCAGGTAGTATTTCTTAAGTCCCATCCTTTGAATAAAGAACACTCAATGCATTTGCATAAAGAGATGGTTACATCTCTTTACATATCGTATTTTGCTGCATATAAAGTGCTCCCATGTACAATGCACACTCACAATTTTAGTGCACATTACACATGGTCTATACCCATGTATAATGTGCATCCTTATTTTCCCTTCCAAAAATTGGGCACAAAAGTGCACATTACACATGGCAAAATACAGTACCCTTCTGTAAATGAGAAATATTCACTATAGTTTAGGTACACATAGCATATGAACAGTATTTTAAAGTATCACTCCTGAATGTAGAGAGGAAGATATGTATGATTCCATTGTTTTACTGTTTCCACTCCCATATTTTACATCTAGTGTCTTAGATTGGCATGCATCATTTAAAATTTTTAGAGTTCCCCCTTCGTGAAATTTTACCATCTTTAATTATTGCCTCTATTACAACTACCTGTAAGAGTATTCATTAATCTTCTGTTCTGGGTTTTTTGTTCACTTCCTTAGTGATATAAACCCTTAAAGGTGGTTGGTTATATTTGTCAGAAATATGCCATCAATGAAAAATACAGATGAAAATATCATCCAAGGTACTATTTTTTTTAATTTTATTTTTCAATTTACTAGTTTTTTTTAAGTTTTTATTTATTTATTTTTAGAGAGGGAAGGGAGAGAGAAAGAGAGAGAGAGAGAAACATCAATGTGCGGTTGCTGGGGGTTATGGCCTGCAACCCAGGCATGTACCCTGGCTGGGAATCGACCAAGGTACTATTTTAATCATTTAAGATATGCTGCTTGTTAGATACTAATTAGTTATGCTGGTATAGCTGTATTAACAGCAAATAGATTTTTAAAAGATTTTACTTATGTTTTACAAAGAGATGAAGGGAGACATGGAGAGAAACATCAGTGTGAGAGTGATACTTCAACTGGTTGCCTCTCGTACATGCCCTGATCAGGGACCAAAGCTGCAACCCAGGCATGTGTCCTAAGAATTGAACTGGTGACCCTTTGCTTTGCAGGACAATGCCCAACCAAGCCACAAGGGTCAGAGCAACAGCTGGTAAGTTGTACTAGCCAAAAAGCGTTATGCCATTTTTTCATGACAGTAAAAGAGTTTGTCCAACTCACCCAGTATTTTCAACATACTTATAGCAAAGACTGACAAGCACAGAGGGAAATTGGAGTTCTCTGTTGTTGAGTAAAGCTTTCATAGTACTTAACAAAGAGCAACACAACGAGCAAGCAAAAATGAGAACAGGTAATAGAAAAAGGAATTATGAGTTTTGAATGACATATTTATGAAGCAAAATTTCATTGGCAAACATAAACCACTGCCTCAAATGACTCGCAAACAGACTGTCCAAGATAACTGTGTAATTTCATGGTTAGGGCAGAAACTTTGGAGCCAGATAGCCTAGGTGGAATTCAATTTGCTACTTATTAGTTGTAAGACTTGGGCAAATTTAACTTTTTTGTGTCTTCTTCTTAAAAGGTAAAATGGTGGTAACAGTCTTTAGCTCAGTGGGAATTTGTGACAAATTATTACATATAAGCAACATTTAATAATGTGAAAAACAACATCTACATAAATGCTAAATAGTGTTTTGAGGCACAGGTTACATTATATGGACTCTACATGAAATTTATCAAAGTACACTAGTGACTCTGAATCATGTGGAAAACTGAGTGCATTTTTCTGGGACAATAAAACCACGTTTTTATTCTTAAAATGAATTTATTACCCATATGCCCCAGCTGTGTTAATGTCTTTATGACTTCGTAACATAAGACTCATACTGCAAAAGATGAGTCTTTTAGTATGTAGTGTCACAAAATGTTTTAAAGTGTTATAAACCATTTAGTTAATGAGCTAGTCAATTGTGAGTGGGATTTGTGACAGGATATACAAAGCTAGGAAAATTCCTGGGCAAGTAGCATAGGGAAACTGAGACAAAAAAATTAAACAAGGCCACAAAATGAGGAATTTATAGCCAGCTGGTGAAATCTAAGAGCCTATCTCCTTTAACCAAGAACACAGGAGAGCAAATGGTTTATATCTCTTCTCCCTGACCAGAGAATATATAGCTTAAATCTCCCTGTTCTGGGAGCCAGGTAATAGAGACCCAATCAATGTCATTTCTGCCCGCTAAACCAAAGGACAGCTGAATTCAGGAACAAATGACAAAAATCCTGATGACAGCCAGATAGACCCAAGATAAAAGAGTATCAGACAAAAGTATAATCCCAAAACTTCCTTAAAATTCTCACCTGCAGAAAAAGGATAAAAAGCCCTCAACACAAAGACTCAGGGCTGGCTCCCTTTACAGTGTGCTTGTCCCTTCCCAGCATGAACTTTTTGCTTCCTTCTTAACACCAAGGGACCCAAAGAAACTTGCAGTTAGAGGAGCAGCAGGTAGCAGATGCTTGACTTAGGCTAACTCTGATTGTGTCTTTCGAGCCCCTTTTTCTCTTACTTCCCAGTAAGCTAAAAGCAACCCACATTAGCTCACTTCTTTCTTATGATATTTCTAGGGAGCCAAAATGGAGAAGGCCCACCCCCTCTCCCAATACTTCTACCCTAAGTCCTTCCTTTGTTTCCCTCTCCCAGCTTTAAAACACACTCTTAAAATCACCTGGACTTTTGTTGTGAAATCCTTCCTGCACCAAATCAAATCAAATCTGCCACACTAAGGCAGATTTGAGGCAGACCCACCCTGGTAATAGATTCACTTATTTAATATGTGAGGGCTAACAAAAACATACCATTAAGTAGAATTATAATTTACTTCTCTTGGTTAATGCTTATATTATCAGTGCATTGTTTTCTTTTGAGTTCCTATTTTCTCCAGATGTAGACTAAAATCCTCAACATGCCAATATTGATAACTATTAACTTCAAGTGTTTAAGAAAAAATACAAAAGTTCTTTAAACTTAATAGCAGAAAAAAACTGGTATTAGAATTTACATTATGACCTTATCAATGAACAGTTAAGATAAAACATAAAATAAGAAAGCCATCCAGAAAATTATTTGGTAAGACTCTATATCTTCCAAAGAGAAAACAGTTGTGTTTCAGGAATAACTGGTGAAAAATAAGTAAAGGAAATCACTGGGAGAGGGTAAGTAAAACTGTTCTGAGCTTCCTGTGTTCCATTAAGAACAAAGTAAAGGGAAGGAAAGGTTTGTACAGTCATGCTCTAAAGGTTTAATTTGAACCTATTATTTTCCTAGAACTTAAAGAGAAGGCAACATAACATATGACATAAAAGGGAACTAGTTTTCAAAGAGATTTTGTGTCAAGTTTTTATAGGTTCATCATCCCTCCAAGTCTTGAAAAACTCAAAGACAAATTATGAGAAAGTATGAAGAAAAACTTTATTTCAAACAGGTTCAGTTGTATGTGTGCTACAGGCAAAGGCTTGTTCTGTTTTATTTCAAAACTGAATTGATGTATTAATTTCACAGTTTAGCAATGATATGTTTCTGCTAAAATGTGGATTGAATTCATCTATATACTAATTTTGATATTTACTGTAAATACTATTTTTTATTCTAGTAGTGGGGACTAAGTTTTCCTCACACACACTACAAAATTAGAATAACCTTACAACCTCTAAGGTAACAAGCTGTGAAATGTATTCTGCAGGACTACTTTGAAATTACACACGTAGGTTGGCAAGAGAAATCTGAATTCATCCAAATGTATTTTTTAACTGATACCCTTCATTCATCATCTATTGTTGGCTTGATGGTTACTCCTCTTCTTATCTGACCCCAACCAATTAAACTGAAAAATAAAAAAAAAAGGTTATCATGAATTATTATTTTCCCCTTTTAAAAATTTTCACCTGATTACATGTTTATTGAGCTTAGAAAGAGGGAAACATTGATGGGTTGTCTCCCATACATTCCTTGATTAGAGACAACATGGGATGTGCCCTTTTTGGGGATCAAACCTGCACACTTTTGGTGTGTGGGGTGGAACAATGGTTCAACTAACTGAGCCACCTGACCAAGGCAGAAATCATGAACTTTAAATCCTTCTAATTAGTATTACCACACAATGTTGACACAATTGGTTTCACTTCACCATCCTTTAAATTGAAACTTGTTTCCATAACCTGTTCCTCAATAAAGAAAAGTCCATATTATCTCCAGTTTTCATAATTATTTTTTTTTAGAAGGAGGAGAGATAGAGAGTTGAGACAAAAGAGTCAGAGGGACATCAATTTGTTGTCCCACTTACTTATTCATTCACTGGTTGAGTCTCGTATGTGCCAAGTAGAACCCATAACTAGGCAAATCAGTAGGATGCTGTAAGCAACAAATAAGCAACCCAGCCAGGATAGAGGTGTCTATTGCTTTGTACATGGGTTCTGGTGAGCATGAATGACAGGCAAAACACACAAAATCTACTGCTATAAATATGCTCGTCTTTGTCTAAAAAATATACCTACCCATTTAGAATGAACAAATAAAGAATATTTTAGGTCCCCCTAAGAAACCATGACAAAAGACAAAAGACATCAGCCTAATTAAAAAAGAAACTCACTGTCAATCTTTGTTCCCTTGGTAAATACCTCTTCCATGGTATCTGAACAGATTATACAACTCCGAAGTGAAGTAAGTGAAGAACTAGAACATATAACCTATAAACAGGTTACTCTCAGTAAGGGGTAATAATAATGTCCAGTTTAGTCAAGGAGCTGATTAAATTGCTAGCTCACGTCAACTTTAGCTTCTATAACAAAGCCCACCTAAATATGGAAAAAGAATTACATTTCCAGTAATTATAGTATATGGAGGAAAAGTACCAAAAATGAGGGAGTTAAAGGTTATAGGCCCTTCCTTGTTCTTTCACAGAAACACAAAATAAGTAAGATATGACAACAGTAGCTTTGTTAATCTAATCAACTAAGCAAATGCCAACCAAGAAAAAGCATCACTAGAAAGAGAAGGAAATGTGTGGTATTTTATATCTCCAATGCAGCACAATCAAGAGGAAGCCAGCCAATGCCCAATTCCCTTATAGCAGAAAGAGATATACAATTTTCAAGGTTTTTGGCTTGTCTAGAGCTGCGCAAGAGACTAGTTTCTATCTTGCCTGACTCAGAGTGCCAGGAAAGCCTCGCATAGTTGCATATTACATTGGAGGATTTTTGACAGCAAAATGTACTACCATAGTGAGTGAAATCTTCAGAGACTGTAGACCACACTGGTCTGGAGTAAGAGATGGATTATGAACAGAAGAATACAGTACAATCGGTACAAAAACAACCAAGAGGGAGATTTGGGGAAATTAAAACATTTAAAGCATCTGTATATATGAGCATTGGGAAAAACAATATAATTTCAAGGAAGACACGTGCTCAGAAATGGCCTGAGAAGACGGTAAGCCTTCATACAGTGTTGATTAGTGAAGATCTATTCCTGCATGAAGTCAATCTACAAAGAAAAATGCCTGGGAGTTCAATAAAAAAATCTTTAAAAATAAGTCAACAGGACAAAGAAAACAGCACATAATAAAATAGTAAATATCTTAACATAAAAACTCAATATACCAAAATTTTTGAGTAGCTGCTATGAAAAAGTTGTATGTGTGATACCTTATAAACTATGAACAGAATTACAGTATGATCCAGTGATACCAATTCTGGATATATATTCTACCACCCAAAACTGAAAACAGGAACATGAACAGATACAAATATTTGCACATTCACATACACAGCAGCATCAAGCAAAAGAGCCAGAAACTGAAATGTCCCCACAGCATAAAAAATGAAGAAATCTGCTGTATACTACCATAGGCGTAAAACTTGTGAATATTATGGCATGGGAAATAAGCCAGTGATAGAAAAATGGAGTTCTTGTTTTATGGGTACAGAAATTCAGTTTTGCAAGATAAAGAATTATGAAGATAGACGGCAGTAATGGTTGCACAACAATGTGAATGTAGTTAGTATCAATAAATAATAAACTTCATATTATGTGTATTTTAGAATTAAAAGGAATGTAAGGGAATAATTTAGATGATCTCTTATTTCTTCCAAGTAATACACTTACAAATTTTTTAGCAAAGCATCAAGTTTTATTTACATATTTCATTTGGATTTATAATTCTGTTATAGTGGGCACAACTCAAAAGATCCTTGTTTTTAAAACCTATACTAATTTAGGGAATGTGCCACTCATACTAAATGTAATGCTCCCTGGGAAAGGTCTTGAAAAGTTCTATATTATTTCTACTTATTTTATGACTATGACACTCATTTCATAACAGAGGAAGTACTAAAATCAAATTAGGGTAAATTGCCACAAGGCAGAAATTACTTAAAAGGTAATAAATATTCATGGTTTTAAAATATTAGGGCAGATCAACACTGGACTTCTAGCCAAGATGGAAGCGTAGACACACTTTGCCTCCTGGCACAACCAAAACAAGGACAGCAACATATTTAAAAACAATGAACCACCAGATATTCCAGAAAACCGAACTGTATGGAAGTCCAACAACTAAGTGGTTAAAGAAGAAACATTCATCCAGACTGACAGATGGACAGTGGCGCAGATGGACAGCCAGGGCAGAGAAGATATACAGCAGGGCAGTGGCTGGAGGACCAGATGGTCCCACATTTGAGTACAGATAACAGGGAAGAACAACTGGAGGGCAAAACAGACTGCACAACTCAGGGTTCCAGTGCAGGGAAATAAAATCTCAAAACTTCTGACTGTAGAAACCAATGGGGGCTGAGGCAGCAGGAGAAATTTCTACCTCACAGGAGAGTTTGTGGGAGACCCAAAGGGTCCTAGAAGCCACCCACCTGGGAATCAGCACCAAAAGAGCCAATCTGCTTGTGGGTAGTGGGAAAGTGACCCAAAGCCAGCTGAAAGCTGAGCAAACTGTATTGTTTCCTCTCTGATCCCTCCCCCATATACAGCCACAAGGCAGGGTTGTCAGTTGTCCTGCCCTGGCAAGTACCTAAGGCTCTGCGCCTTATAACATAATAGCTGTGCCAAGAAAAAACAAACAAAAAACAGCCCAAATGAAAAAAGATCAAAGCTCCCAAAATATAACTATGCAATGAAGACATAACGAACCTATAAGATTCAGAGTTCAAAGCACTGGTAGTCAGGATGCTCACAGAAATGGTTGAATATAGTCTCAAATTAGAGGAAAGGTGAAGGCTATGAAAAATCAACTAAAGGAAAATGTGTGGGGAACCAACAGTGATGGGAAGGAAACTGAGACTCAAATCAATGATTTGGACCAGGAGAAAGAAATAAACATTCAACCAGAACCGAATGAAGAAAAAAATATGAAAATTGAACAGAGGCTTAGGAATTTCAGAGACAACTTTAAATGTTCCAACACCTGAGTCATAGGGGTGCCAGAAGGAGAAGAGGAAGAGCAAGAAATGGAAAACTTATTTGAAAAAATAATGGAAAACTTCCCCAATCTGACAAAGGAAAAAGATTTCCAGTAAGTCCAGGAGCTCAGAAAGTCCCAAAGAAGCACACACCATGGAACATCATCATTACATTAGCCAAGATCAGGAGAGAATCTTAAAAGGAGTAAGAGAAAAGGAGATAGTTACCTAAAAAACAGTACCCATAAGACTATTAATTGATTTCTCAATATAAACCTTGCAGACAAGAAGAGTCTGGGATGAAGCATTCAAAGTCATGAAAGGCAAGGACCTATAAGCTAGATGACTCTACCCAGCAAAGCTATCACTTAGAATGGAAGGGCAGATAAAAGTGTCTCCCAGATAAGGTCAAGTTAAAAAAGTTCATCATCACCAAGTCTTAATATTATATGAAATGTTAAAGGAATTTAAGAAATAGAAGATCAAAAACTATGAACGGTAAAATGACAAACTCACAACTACCAACAACTGAACCTAAAAAACAAAAACTAAGCAAACAACTAGAACAGAACAGAATCACAGAAGTGGAGATTATACAGAGGGTTAACAGGACAGAGTGGGAGGGGGGAGAATGGGGGAAATGGTACAGTGAATAAGAAGCATAAATAGCAGATACTAAATAGAAGGGGGAGGTTTAAAACAGTATAGAAATTGCACAAGCCAAAATAGGAGAGGAGAATGCTGGTGGGACGGAGAGCAGGGCAGAGGGATAATGTGGGCAAATATGAAACAAGTGTAATAGTATAAGAATATTTTTTAAAAATCACCAAAAAATTAATAAAAATATTAGGAACAAGTTAGATAAATCTTCTAGATGATAAATGCTTACATTATCATCATGGGCATGGTATTCAGGGAAGATTCAATAATAAAGGAACAGAAAGCCAATTGTAACTTGAATGTTATGGGGACAATAAGAATACATAAGATCATAGTTTAGAGGCTTTGTATGCAAGGAGCAGTAGAAAATATTAGATAGATGAAGCAAGCTCTTTAAGGATTTAAATACTTGTGTGATGTGACTAAATTACTGAGAATACACAGTATGATAACATGTTTTAGAGAAATTAAGTTTCACAGGGCTTATTAATGTCATTAAAAAAAGAAAAAGATAAACCAGGTATCTACCAATAATTAAGTGTAGACTGGATCTAAGATGGGGTCGGAGTAGGAAGGAGCAGATTTGGCTTTCCTCTGCTCAGGGGAGAAAATCCTGACCAATCTATGGAGTAGAAAGGCAAGCAACCAACATATTTCAGCATTTTTGAAAACAGAGGACCAAGGATTGTGGCAGAACCGAAAAAACAAAGAATGGATCCTAAGGGGAGTGCTGCAACAAGACAAAAAAGAATAGGTGGAGGAGGTGAACAGCAGGATACCCACTGGAAGAGGAAACCCAACAACAAAGGAACCACTAACAGGTAACAGCAGAAGAAGGTGAAGGAGGGAGTAGTAACCACACAAACCTCAATCCAGGACTTATCTGGAAATACAACTAAACAGTAGAGACAGTACCCAATACAAACAACTGAACAAGATT
This sequence comes from Phyllostomus discolor, assembly GCF_004126475.2. NCBI lineage: Eukaryota > Metazoa > Chordata > Mammalia > Chiroptera > Phyllostomidae > Phyllostomus > Phyllostomus discolor. The sequence continues at coordinate 4,483,854 of NC_050199.1, forward strand.
TCTTTAAACCTTGTACACACAGAAGAACCAGCTTCAACACAACCTGCCCTCACCAGCACAGCAAAATACAGAAGGTGGTGGACAGAGTGACCCACATTTAACCAGCTGGCGGGAAGGAACCACCAAAGAAAGACTCAACAACAATCAGAACCCAAAGGCAAACACAAAGCCAACTTAAACGACAGCCCAAGACCAGCGAGCTTGGGGGGTCAAGGAAACAGCACCACTGAAACTCACTGCTACTCTACTAAAGAAGTTCACATCATAAACCCAGGGAGCCAGAACACATCAATATAAGAAGCTGAGGTGAACAAGAAGAGTCTCACAAACAATGGGAAGACAAAGAAATAATCCCCAAATGAAAGGAAAGGAGGAAGCCTCAAAAAGAATGCTAAATGAAATAGAGGCAATTCAACTATCAGATATTGAATTCAACGCAGTGATTGTCAGGAAGCTCAATGAGCTCACAATGAGCTACAAGAGTCTACAGGGAAGCTACAATGAACTCAATGAAAACTACATCAGCATAAAAAAGGAAATAGAAACTCTCAACAAGGGCCAAGAGGAAATGAAGAATACAATCTCTGAAATGAAGAACACAGTAGAAGGAATGAAAAGCAGGATCGATGAAGCAGAAGATCGGATCAGCGAGCTAGAGGACAAAATAGAAGAAAACACCCAGAAAGAGCAAGAAAAGGAAAAGAGGCTCAGAAAAAATGAAGAGGGATTAAGAGAAATGCAAGACAACATGAAATGTAATAATATCCACATAATAGGGATACTAGAGGAGAAGAAGAACAAGGGATAGAAAACCTAGTTGAACAAGTGATGATGGAAAACTTCCCTAATTTGATGAGACAAAAAGTCACACAAATACAGGAAACACAGAGAGTCCCAATCAAGAGGAACCCAAAGAGGCCCACCTCAAGACACATCATAATTAAAATGGCAAAATTTCAAGACAAAGAGAGAATCTTAAAGGCAGCAAGGGAGAAGAAGGAAGTAACATACAAGGGGGCCCCAATAAGGCTAACAGCTGACTTCTCAATGGAAACACTCCAAGCCAGAAGAGAATGGGAAGAAATAATCCAAGTAATGAGAACCAGAGGCCTGCAACCACGACTACTTTACCCAGCAAAGTTCTCAAGATAGAAGGCCAAATAAGAAGCTTCTCAGACAAAAGAAGTCTAAAAGAATACACCTCCACTAAATCAGCTTTGCAAGAGATGCTGAAGGGACTGCTTTAAGGAAAGAAAGGAAAAGAGAGAGTGAGAGAGGATCACACGTACATAAAAGGCAATGAATAAGTACCTATCAATAATAACCTTAAACGTAAATGGATTAAATGCTCCAATCAAAAGACATACAATAGCTGATTGGATAAGAAAACATGACCCACACATATGCTGTCTACAAGAGACCCACCTCAGGATAAAAGATCTGCACAGGTTGAAAGTGAAGGACTGGAAACAAATTTTCCAAGCAAATGGACAGGAAAAAAAAGCCAGGGTAGCAATACTCGTATCTGACAAAATAGACTTTCAAAGAAGGGCCATAAAGAGAGACCCAGAAAGTCATTTCATAATACTCAAGGGAAGAATTCACCAAGAAGACATAAATATTGTAAATATATATGCACCCAACATAGGAACACCTAAATACATAAAGAAAATCTTAGAGGACTTCAAGAAAGATATGGACAGCAACACAATTATTGTGGGGGATTTTAACACCCCTCTATCAAAAATGGACAGATCTTCCAAACAAAATATCAACAAAGATATTGAGGCATTGAACAATACACTAGACGAACTGGGCTTTACTGATATTTACAGAACCCTCCATCCCAAAGAAGCTAAATACACATTTTTTTCAAATGTACATGGAACATTTTCAAAGATTGACCACATGATAGGACACAAAACAAGCCTCAACAATTTCAAAAAAATTGAAATCATATCAAGCAATTTCTCGGATCACAAGGGACTGAAACTAGAAACCAACCACAAGGAAAAAAACCCAAAACACTCAAATTCATGGAGATTAAACAGCATGTTATTAAACAATGAATGGGTCAAGAAAGATATTAGGGAAGAAATCAAACGGTTTTTGGAAACAAATGAAAACAAACTCACAACAACCCAAACTTATGGGACACAGCCAAGGCAGTCCTGAGAGGGAAGATCATAGCGATACAGGCCCACCTAAAAAAGTTAGAAACATTTCAAACAAACAACCTAACCCTACGTCTACAAGAACTCGAGGAACAACAACAAAGACAGCCCAGAGCAAGCAGAAGGAAGGAAATAACCAAGATCAGAGCAGAATTAAATGACATAGAGACTAAAAGCACAATTCTAAAGATCAATGAATCCAAGAGTTGGTTCTTTGAAAAGATAAACAAAATCGACATGCCTTTAAGCAGACTCATCAAGAAAAAAGGAGAGAAAACCCAAATAAACACAATCAGAAATGAAAGAGGAGAGATCACAACACATACCACAGAAATACAAAGGATTGTAACAAATTACTACAAAGAGCTGTATGCCAAGAAATTTGAAAACCTAGATGAAATGGACAAATTTCTAGAAAAATATAACCTTCCAAAACTCAATAAAATGGAAGCAGAAAGCCTGAACAAACCAATAACAGCAAAAGAAATTGAAGCAGTAATCCAAAAACTCTCAACACACAAAAGCCCTGGACCAGATGGTTTCACAGGAGAATTCTACAAAGCATTTAAGGAAGAACTAACACCTATCCTTCACAGACTATTTCAAAAAATCCAAAAAGATGGAAGACTCCCAAACTCTTTTTATGAGGCCAACATCATCTTAATTCCAAAACCAGATAAAGACACAACAAAGAAAGAAAACTACAGGCCAATATCGCTGATGAACATTGACGCTAAAATCCTCAACAAGATACTGGCAAACCGCATCCAACAGTACATTAAAAAGATCATACACCATGACCAAGTGGGATTCATTCCAGGGATGCAAGGATGGTACAATATTCGCAAATCAGTAAATGTAATACATCACATAAACAAAAGCAAAGACAAAAACCACATGATCATATCAATAGATGCAGAAAAAGCATTTGATAAGGTACAGCACCCATTTATGATAAAAACACTCAGTAAAGTGGGAATAGAGGGAGCATTCCTCAACATAATAAAGGCCATATATGAGAAACCTACAGCCAACATCATACTCAATGGGCAAAAATTAAAATCTTTTCCACTAAGAATAGGAACAAGACAAGGATGTCCACTTTCACCACTTCTATTCAATATAGTACTGGAAGTTCTAGCCACAGCAATCAGACAAGAAAAAGAAATAAAAGGCATCCAAATCGGAAAGGAGGAAACAAAACTGTCACTGTTTCCAGATGACATGATAGTGTACATAGAAAATCCTATAGACTCCACCAAAAAACTGCTTGACCTAATAAATGAATTTGGGAAAACAGCGGGATACAAAGTCAATATCCAGAAATCAAAGGCATTTCTGTACACAAACAATGAAACAGCAGAAGCAGAAATCAAGAAAAAAATTCCATTTGAAATAGCAAAAAGAAAAATAAAATACCTAGGAATAAACCTAACCAAAGAGGTAAAAGACCTGTATTCAGAAAACTACATAACACTGAGGAGAGAAATCAAGGAAGACACAAACAAATGGAAACATATACTGTGTTCATGGATTGGAAGAATTAATATCATCAAAATGTCCATACTACCAAAAGCAATTTACACATTCAATGCAATACCTATTAAAGTACCAATGGCATATTTCACAGACATAGAACAAACACTTCAACAATTTATATGGAACCATAAACGACCCCGAATAGATGCTGCAATTTTGAGAAAGAAGAGTAAAGTAGGAGGAATCACAATACCTGATACTAAACTATACTACAAGGCCACTGTAATCAAAACAGCCTGATACTGGCATAAAAACAGGCACATAGACCAATGGAACAGAACAGAGAGCCCAGAAATAAACCCAAGCCTCTATGGTCAATTAATATTTGACAAAGGAGGCAGCAACATAAAATGGAATAAAAATAGCCTCTTCAACAAATGGTGTTGGGAGAACTGGACAGCTACGTGCAAAAAAATGAAACTCGAGCACCAACTTACACGTTATACAAAAATAGATTCAAGGTGGATAAAAGACTTAAATATAAAACGTGACACCATTAAAGTCCTAGAAGAGAACGTAGGTAGGAAAATCTCAGATATTTCACGCAGAAACTTTTTCACTGACTTGTCTCCTAGAGCAAGGGACATAAAGGAAAGAATAAACAAATGGGACCTCATCAAAATTAAAAGCTTTTGCACAGCTAAGGAAAACAGTATCAAAATAAAAGGAGAACCAATTGTATGGGAAAACATATTTGCCAATGATACCTCAGACAAGGGTTTAATCTCCAAAATATATAAAGAACTTACGCGACTCCACTCTAAGAAGACAAGTAACCCAATTAAAAAATGGGCAAAGGACTTGAACAGACAATTCTCCAAGGACGACATACAGAAAATCCAAAGACACATGAAGCGATGCTCAATATCGCTAGCCATCAGAGAGATGCAGATTAAAACCACAATGAGATACCACTTCACACCTGTCAGAATGGCCATCATAAACAAAGCAACAAACAACAAGTGTTGGAGAGGCTGTGAAGAAAAGGGGTCCCTAGTGCACTGTTGGTGGGACTGCAGACTGGTACAACCACTATGGAAAGCAGTTTGGAACTTCCTCAGAAAACTAAAAATGGATCTGCCTTTCGACCCAGCAATTCCATTGCTGGGACTCTATCCTAAGAACACTAAAACACCAGTACAAAAGAACCTTTGCATCCTGATGTTCATAGCAGCACAATTTACAATAGCTAGGTGCTGGAAGCAACCTAGATGCCCATCAGTAAATGAATGGATCAAAAAACTATGGTACATTTACACAATGGAATTCTATGCAGCAGAAAGAATGAAGGAGCTCATACCCTTTGCAACAGCATGGATGGAGCTGGAAAGCATTATGCTAAGTGAAACAAGCCAGGCAGTGAAAGACAAATACCACATGATATCACCTTTAACAGGAATCTAAACAACAAAACAAAACAAAAAAAACTAGCAAAATATAACCAAGGACACTGAAATAGGGGATAGTCTGACAGTGGCCAGAGGGGAGAGAAGAGGGAATTTCACAGGGGAATGGGTAGGGATTACAGGAACAAATTTGGAGGACACATGGACAAAAACTAGGGGTGGGGGGCAATGGGGGGAAGGGGGGAGGGTTGGGTGGGTGGGCTGGAATGGGAGTAGGGGGGAGAAAACTGTACTTGAACAATGATTAAAATAAAATAAAAAAAAAAGAAAATGAAAAGCTTACAATTAAAAAAAAGTGTAGACTAATGACTTTTAAAATTCAGAATGAAAAGAATAAATTCAGTAAGTTATCCGAGAAGCAATGAAAGGAAAACCAGATCAAGGATTTACATGAGTGCAGGTATTTCCCAGTTCCATCTGCTGAAAGGACTCAGAGGCCCACGGATAAGGGTTTCTAGACATGGAAAAATAAATGGGCAAATCTAGGCATAGGGCAAGTCTAGTAACAGGGCAATTTGCGTAAAGATGAGATGAGACATTTTATATCAGAAAAGTAAAGAAGTGCTCAAAAATGATGAGGTCATTTCAAAATTACACAGGAACAGGCTAGGAGAGAATCATAACCCAACACATTGAACCCATGGATTCATCCATGAATCCACACTTATAGTATCTCATTAAGTGAATAATGGGGAAAAGGAAATATCAAATGATAAATGTAGAGAAATGACTGAGTTAGAAATAATTTGGTTATCCCAAGTTAAGAATAACCAAGTAGAAAAGAAGGAGGCAGTCTGATGAAGAGCAGTCTACCTACTGAGTATCAAGAGTTGTCCACAAAGATTGTTGTCTTGTTCCAAGTGTAACAACAGAAACTTTACAACAGAGAAATCAGACAGATTGCTCTGTTGTGAACAAAGTCTAATTGATTAGGTGCAGCCAGATATTCCATGTCTCTGAATATGATTCTGGATATGAATACAACACCCATCATCAAGACAACATTCTGTCCTAGAATATATAACCTACTTTTAATAAGAGAAAATATCAGACAAACTCAAATTGAGGAACATTCCACAAATTACCTGGCTTGCATTATTTAAATTCATATTAAGACAAAGGCTGAAAGAGTCACATGTTAAAAGAGACCACAGAAATACAAAAAGGACCAAGGACTGGGGCAAGGAAAACCAATCAATAAAGGTCAATATGAAGATAAATGACAACACAAGAATATGGAGTATAGTTTTCACTATTTTATCAATGTTAATGAAACCTACACAGAGGTTTAGAAAAAACTGTATGTTTACATATGTGCATATCTATGACTATGAATACATTGTAAGTAAAAAAAACCTAAAATTGATTTGGAATAAAATGTATCAGATTAAACAATGAACAACTGTAATAGCTGGAGTAAAAAGTAAACTGTAGCTTAATCAGGATTGGAAACACAGATTTCAGTCATTCAAATATACAACTCAGAGTTAAACCATGAAAATTATTAAAATCAAGGAAAAGTATATGTGGAAGAGTGCACATGCACATATACCACAAAGACAAATATACTACAAGAACATATGGTCTCTTTCTTGCTTAAAAAGTGGCAAGGTTGACAAACTTACCGCCAGTGTTTCTCAACTCTTCGGCTAAGGGCAATTTTTTCTCCTACTTCTGTGCACACAGGATTAGTGAGAACTATTTTGCCCAAATCAGCCTTGACTGCACTGACTCTTCCTCCTGTAGACAGGGATCCTATGTTTACCATGAGCACTTCATTCTTAGACAGCTTTTGCACCTAGGGAAGTTAATTAAAAAAAAAAAAAAAGAAGGCTAACATCAAAGAAATGCTTTACAACATAAAGTGAGAATTGAATAACTACTACTAGATGTAAACTACAAGAACAAGAAAAAATTCTGCACAAATTACACTGTGATGCTATTGGAAGAATAGATTGCAGGTGTTAAAACAGAAGTCTTATTTAGCACTCAATGAACATATTCAAGGTCTTACTCTAAAATAAGCTATTAAGTATAACACAGATTAATCAATGAAACTTAAAATTTTAAAGAAAGGGTTTACCAAGTTTTGGGAAAAAAGTTTATAAAATTCCCTGAAAGGAACAGTTACACAGTAATTCAATAATTAAATGGGTTCTACAGATCTAATTCCATTCATGTGACATAAACTTTCTTATATCTGTAAAATAGGGTTACACCTACTACTAGATAATTATTAACTGCTATACTGTTTATAGATGTTGCCTATACTTACAGCCTACTTCTCAAATACAGATCAGTGTTTTTAAGGACTTCTGGTTTCACTAAAGTCAGATTAAAACAAATAAATCTTTCCTAAAGGAACTCCAAAAAACACACATGAGTCATACTCAAAACAATCTTTCCTATTGCTTTCTCTTGTCTATAATTCCTTCCTAATTTGTAAAGGACTCTATGATGAAATACTTAGGATTTAGAGTACTGGAATGTGAAGAAGACACATACACTGAATTTAAGATTGCATATCTGAAAAGGTAAAATTTTAAGTACACCGCAGGAATCATCAGTAAAACCTAAAGAAAAACTGGAGAATAGAATCTCACAGTTGTAAAGGGGACTTTTTGTTACTATAAAAAACCACACTGTTAAAGTTCATATAAAAATTCTACACTGCTCCTTTGCTACTTAAGACAAAAATAAAGGAAGGGAAAGACACAACACACACCACCCCCCACCCCAAACCAGCTGCCTCCTGTACACATCCCAACCAGGGATCAAACCTGCAACCTAGGTATGTGCCCTGACTAGAGAATGAACCCTAACTTTCTGGTATAGGATGGAACTTCAACTAACTTAGGCAAATGGCCAGAACTCACTCCTTTCTAAGCGGCATTTTTCTACTGCTGTTTAATAAGACCACTTGAAGTAAAATTACTGGAACAGTAACTGTACATTTAAATTTTGGTTAACTGTCACCAAACTGATTTTTAAAAATAAATAATAAATTTGTACTTTGTCAAAAGTACGAGTGCTGTATCTCTGCCAACCAAATCTTGTTTTTTAAGTCATATATATGTTAGACATAGTATTTATAATATATGCCATAAGCTTTTATTAATTCATTCTTCACAAATCCTCAAATTTGTATGGAACCACAAGATACTCAGAATAGCCAAGCGATCCTTAAAAAAAGAATGAAGTTAAAGTATCACACTTCCTGACTAGCCTAAATTACAAAAAGATAATAATCAAAATAGCATATACTGGCAGAAAAAGACACATTAACCACTGTAATGAAATTGAACGCCCATAAATAAAACTACTTGTATTGTATGTTAGCAAATAATTATTTATTTATTTTTTTTTAAAAAAGATTTTATTTGTTTATTTTTAGGGAGGGAAGAGAGAGAGAGAGAGAGAGAGAGAGAGAGAGAGAGAGAGAGAGAGAGAGAGAGAGAGGCATCAATGTGCAGTTGCTAGGGGGTGTGGCCTGCAACCCAGGAATGTACCCTGGCTGGGAATCGAACCTGGGACACTTTGGTTTGCAGCCCGCGCTCAATCCACTGAGCTATGCCAGCCAGAGCGCAAATAACTTTTTATAAAGGAGCAAAAAAATACAATAGAGAAAAGAAAACCTCTTCAATTAACAAATGATACTGGGAAAAATGGAAAGCCAGATGCAAAAGGATGAAACTAGATCAGTTTGTCCCCATGTATAAAAATTAACTCAAAATGGGTCGAAGACCTAAATTTAAGACCTGAAACAATTAAATACATAGAAGAAAATATATGTAGTAAGTTTATGGATGTTGGTCTTAGAGATTTAATAAATTTGACCACAAAGGCAAAGAAATTAAGAGGAAAAAGGAATAAATGAGTATACATTAAAAAAATGGCAACCATATGGGAGAAAATAACTTCAGTAAGGTGTCTGAGATATGGGAACAACTGAAGTATCCTTCACTAGGGGGTAAGATAAGGAAGATTTGGTACATATATATAATGGATTATTATTCAACTTTAAGAAAATACTGCTACTTATAATAACATGGATGCATCTTGAAAGCAGTATGCTAAGTGAAATAAGTCAGATGAAAAAGAGCAAAAGCTATGATTTCACTCAAGTGTAGGATGTATTAAAAAAGAGCAACAAATAAACACACCAAACAAAGATAAAAACAAACTTATACAGACAAAAAAATGGAGGTAACCAAAGGGAAGAAGGGAAGGGGGCTTAAACGGTGTCAAATATGTAGTCACTGAAAGAAATTATATTTTGTGTGGTGGGCACACAATATAATATAGAAACTTTGTATAATAAAGTTGTACACTAAAATTTCTGTTACTCCAATAACTTAGTAAGTAAATTGACTTTATAGCTGGTTGCCATATGAAAAATTCTAAAATTTTCACCTTGTCCTGTTTGTAATTTTAATTGTAAAAGAATGAAACAAAACAGGTTGAAACATTATGCTCTGTGTTTCTGAATTACAAAAAGCAGTTACCTTTGCTGCTTTTTTGTCCCCTTCTGTACGTACACCAAGAAGCCGTCTAAGTAGAAAATAGGAGATTTCTAATTCTGTGAAGATCTCTGGTAATGCTCCAACTGCACCAACCACCTGCCCCACCATTCTGTCAGCACGGCACAAAGTGGGGTCAATTTTTGTTCCAACTCCTGATTATAAATAAGATATATATATTTCCAACTTTTTATTTCTTAAAATATTTACAAAGGTAAAGTCAGTCAAACCAGTACACATATCTATACATTTTAACCCTGTTAAATAATGCTTATGCCACATCATGGCTACATAACCCAAATCATGTACTGCTCCCATACAAAATCCCTGCCTTATCTCAAAAAACAAGAACATTGGAAACCAGTGTTGGAAAATTAAAAAAAAAAAAAAAAGATTTTTAATTAGATTATAAAAGAAAAATGAGGCACCTGCATAACTCAAAATAAATGTTATTTGTAAGATATTTTGTCTTAAAGATCAAAATATGCACATTTCATAATAATTAATTTACAGAAATAAAGTAGTTGTTAATGTTTGTTGGAAGTATATAGGTGTTGACTCTGAGAAGGAAAATACCTGCCAAAAAAAGGACTCCTGGTGGCTAACTAGACAAAGATTTAAACATGAAACCTAGCAACTGTTTTAAAGAGGGAACTCTCATGCAAGTTGCAATTCAGGAAGAAGCGTGAACCAAGCTGCCTGCCTGTACTGTTTCTACCATCTGAGCCATGCTTACAAGGCAGTTCTTGGACCTATTTCAACCAATAGGATTGAGGTTTTCCCCTTTCCATCCAAGATGGACAACTTACAGCCCTCCTAGCGTTTAACTGACCAATCAAAACTGCTTTTTAGACCAACAAATCTCTCTATACAAGTCAGCTCTCCTTTGTACAGAGAATGCAATTTTCCTTTCTGCAAAAGACTGAACACCATGGAGTTGTGGAGCAGCTCTCCTCACAGTGGAGTTGATACAATAAAGATGTGTCACCACAGCAGAGCAGAGCAAGACAGAGCTATCTAGCTAGAGAGGGGCCTTCCATGTGAGTAGTGAGGACCATCCATGCACAATTGAGCTACATCACAACTGAATAAGGTTTCCTTCTTCACATCCCAAACTGGGGTTCAAGTTGGTGTGGAATTGGTACCAACAGCGGTCAGTTAATTTGACACAGGCTGGTTACTATATTATTTTACCTACATATTTGTACAATGGTATAATAAACAATTACATGACAGTAATTTCTGAATTTGCTAAAAAATACAAGATCATATTCAGAAAACTATTACTGAAACAATGCAAAATGTAAATAGAGCAAATAGATGATGTCACTGAAATGGCAGAATAAAACCCCTCCAAAATGCTCTTCTCCATAAATACTATTTATTTATTCAAAGGGAAGGTCAGCTTTTATTAGATTTTAGGAGGAAACTGGAGTGTTTTTTTTTTTTTAAGATTTTATTTATTTTCAGAGAGAGGGAAAGGGAAGGAGAAAGAGGCAGAAAGAAGGATAAATGTGTGATTGCCTCCTGCATGCCCCCTACTGGGGACCTGGCCCACAACCAGAGCAAGAGCCCATACTGGGAATCAAACTGGTGACCCTTTGGTTTGCTGGCCTGCACTCAATCCACTGGGCCATACCAGTCTGGGCAATTTTTAAAAAAACAAGCAATTTTTTGTTTAAATCTGCCAAAATGTCTAAATCATTTTCCAAACCCTAAAATTCACACAAAGGCTTGCAGCAATTTGTAGAGAATAGGAAGGAAGGCAGGAAGGAAGATCTCTAATAAGACCGGCAAACTGAGGATATTTTAACTTGTCCTAGTCCAATCCCTGTTCACTAGCTCTGTGGCAATATTGTAAACAACACAACTTTGTGGTGAAAACCAAGAGGTTGGCAGTCCTGTAGTGACAACAGGGCTAGAGCTCCTTTAAAATCTCATTTCCTGAGGATTACCATTTGATTTGTCTGTTTCCCTGGAAGATTCCACTTTGAGGGCTGTCTACATGCTGAGTGTGAAATGTCTTTTCCCCAAAGAACTGAAGAATACTAACTGCACAAATAATATTCTAACCAAAATGCTTAAGAGAAAGAAGTTTGGATGTTCATGGGAGCTTTGAAAAGCCTGACACATTCCTACAAATCTAAAAGATGGTATGCATGTGTACATCTGTGAATATGTCCAGGAAAGAATTTAGAAAGCCTTAAGCTCTCACTTCTACTTGGACTTAAGCTAGAAGAGAAGGTAAAGCTGTAAACTACCTGGATGAATACTGAAGGCAAGCACCAACATACACATAGAGTAATAACTGCAAGACCTTGCTTTTAGGCACTGACAAAATCACTCCTTGTTCAATCACTAGTCTAACACTCAACTAAGTATACACTACAGTGGGCACACATGAACATCAGAGATTATTCAACTGTTCACAAGCTACTAAATAAGCAACAACCAGTAGAACAAGTGGCAATAAAGCTTTTAGGGGAATAGATTTTCCATTCCCCCAAAGAGTTACCACACTACATTACTTAAAATGTTCTTTCAACAAAAAAATCAAGAGACATGGAAAGTATTAAGTATGGCCCTTATACAGTACAAAAATAATTCAAAAACTACTGTCCATACATACTGGAAATCTTAGACTTACTAAACAAATCCTTTATGGCAGCATATTTTAAATGTGTTCTAAGGGCTAGAAAAAAGCTATGATTAAAGAACCAAAAATATGAGAATGATTTCTCACTATGTATATATCATCAACAATATTTTATAAGAAAATCAAAGAAACATTCCAGAATCAAATAGAATTATTAAAATAAATCACCAAAAAAGCTCAAAAGCAGATTTAAGAAGCAAGAATAGCCAAATCTGAATACAGAGCAATGGAGATAATTCATTTTGAACAGAAATAAAAACAAAAATGAACCGAGTCTGAGGATCTATGAGACAACATTGAGAGAGAAGAGAAAGTGATAAAGGAATTAAGAAACAATGGTAGAAAACATCTCAGATTTGATTCAAAAACAGCAGGAAAAAATATTAATTTATACATCCAAAAAAGCTCAACAAAATCTATATAGGATAAACTTGAAGCAATCCACAGTAAGAAATGTCACACCAAAGTGTTAAAAACAGGAAAAATGTAACTCAAAATGCACAAGGGATCCTCAATGTTTAGAGCTGACTTCTAATTAGAAACCAGGGCCTCATGTAATGAGATGACATTTCAAAGTGCTCTAACATAGCTAAAACACACCACAGAAAGACAAAATCTTTCTTTATCTAACATTTTCTTCTTTAATGATAATAAGGAAAATGGCAACAGAACCTCTCACAAAATCTTAGCTTTTCCCAGTGATTGGCAACAAACTGAACAGTAAGAAACTAGCCATAAACAGTCCTTCAAGATGAAGTTATTTTTATTGTCAACCTCAGCTGATAATAAAAATATGCTATGTGATATTTGATATAATATGCAATATTTGTATCATGATATGTGGTATTTATATCATGATATTTGTATCACAGTTAACATCTGTAAAAATTTACAAAAAAATAAACAAAATAGTGTAAGTAAGATTACAATGATGTACAGGGTCTGGCAAAAGGAGATTTATAGTAGTGAGTACACAGAACAGATTATTCTTGTATTATTATTTACTAATTATTGTATTATTTTTCATACAAACAACTGTAATCCCTCTTTTGCCCCATCCTGTGTATTAAATGCTAAATTATAAAAGTTTGTTATTGTTGAACTTACCCTATACATAAAACCAAAATATATTTTCTTACAAATGTATAAAGTTACTTTGTACTCTAAAATTAACAACTTAACTAAGTACACATCTGCCCATTGTACTCCCCATTTTTGAGTTAAAATTTCTCACTAGAGATAGTCTTAGATAATTCATTTCACACAAAAAGTAACATGACTAGCCACTAATAAAAGCTTATGGATGAAAGTAAGTTTCATACCAATAAGACCCCCTGGAGCAGCATATTGAAGATCATTATGTTCTGCAAAAAGTGATACAATTTTGGAAAAGATTGGTTTACACATAAGTTTTCCTTCACTATCTTTGGAAACAATACCAGGTCTGACTTCTATCTCCTGGCCCACCTGAAACATATAAATGAGTAATTAAAATATTTGGAACAACACAATTACCATTTGTGGGTAAATAATCCTTACTGGTAAATTGTTACTAAAAAGACACTCCTATTTGGGAGAATAATTTCAAAAATTACTTTAAAAAGAATAAAAATTTAGAAATGTATAAGACAAAGTAACAACCACTCAATTATTAAGCAATCACTATATGAAATATACAATTTAAATAAGACATTTAAAGTACAAAATATACATATACACACACTATATACCAATGTACTTAATTTTTAAATTTTTTATTGTTCCTGTAAAAAAGAGTTTAAAATTCAGTTTACCTTTAATACTCCTTTTAAAATACTACCACCTGCCACACCACCTTTCAGGTCATCAACCTCACAGCCAGGTTTATTGACATCAAAGGACCTAATAACTGGGAAAACAGGAGGAAGAAACAATAAAGCTCTTCCTGTTATTTTAATTAAAAGAAATATTTATTCAAATGACATATTCTTCACAAGTAGCCACTTGAGATCTACACCTCAGAGTTGAATTATGGGGAAAGTATTATTCCCATGTTCTTATAGTCATATTTTAATGGAAAAATGAAAATAGTAATCAGTAAGTGACATGGTTATGTTTTACTGATAATATGGGATACAATGTAACTATTATAAAGAATATAAACATGTATGAATATAATTATGTGAAAGTGTGACTGTTCTGGGCCAAACTATTCCTTCCCCATTCATTCTGGGTCTTAACTAGTATACACAGATACTTCAAAATGTGACAATTAGAAGACTGGGCCTTTATGGGGAAATTAAGGTCAACTGAGACCAATGGGTGGGCCCTACTTGGCTGACTAGATGTTTCCAACAGGAAATTTGGACACACCAAAGATGACAGGGATGCACAAACACACACACAGAGGAAAGATGAAGTGATGACAGAGCATCATGCTGGCTCCCTGCAAGACAAAGAGAGGTCTCAGAAGAAACCAAATCTGCCAGACCTCCAGTGAAGATGGAGGTATAGGTAAACATAGCTTCCCTCCTCACACAACCACATCAAAAAATACAACTTAACTATAGAACAATAATCACTCAGAGCCATCAGATACTATAATATTGAATGGAAGTCCAATACACAGAATTAAAGAAACCACATCTACCAAGACTGGTTGGAGAGGCAGAGATGCAGTGACACTGAATGGGCTGGACCCACATCCATGTGTAGTAGATAAGAATATTAGAGGGATATCTTGGAGCAAAGGGCCCCAGCCTCACACCAGGCTCCCTAGCCTAGGGGTCCAGTGCTAGGCAGACAAACCCCATAACATCTAGCTGTAAAAACCAGCAGGTATTGAGTCAGTGGAAGAAGCTACTGGATTCCCAAGGAGTTCCTCTCAAAGAACCCGATCACAGACTCACCTATTCAGACTCTGGACTCCAGCACAGGACAGCAGTTTGAAAGGTACCAGTGGCACATGAGGAGGAACTGAAGTGTCTGGTGTCAAGGCTAGAGTTGGGGGACAGCCTTCTCCCCAACAGGAAAGTAGGTAAAGGCCACTGTCCCTTTTCTGAACCCTCCTCCCACAGAGCCACATATCCAGCAGGTGGATGTCATATCTGAGAGTTCATGAACCTGGCTAACACTGTTTGAACCAAGGATTCCCTGAGGCTCCACCCCACCCAACTTTACAGGCCCACCCTGCTGTTAATAGTGGCTTTTCCAGATGAACACCTGGTCTTGGCTCACGTTCCACATCTTCCTAAATCTTGACAAATAAGCAACTGCTGGCTTCAGCAAGCCCTCAGCCCCCATACCTCTTGCTGAGGGTGGCCCCATGTATGGCATTAGCAGCAGTCAGCCTAGGTTCACAGCTGGCTTCACCTGGGAATCTCCAACCCCAGCACAAGTAGCAGCCACCTCAGATTGCTCTATATAGCTCAGGCAGTGTGGCCCCAGGCAAAACACAGGCAGTGGCTGCCCTTGGTGTGCACCACCCAGAAAACCCCAGGGCCAATATATCCGGTGGATAGCTACAGGTAGCTCCAGGATGTTGGAGCACCACCTCCCTGACCCTGCACAGCTGATTCTCCATGAGGGTGGAGGTTGGTGATCAGAGGTCATAGCCAGTCCCTACAGCTGACTAGCCTGGGTAAATTGCTCCCATTGACCTCCCAACAGCAACTAAGGCTTAACCTCAAAAGAAAGTGTACTTAGCTCACTAAGGGTGCACCTCAAGTACCCAGCTTAAATAACAAACGAGGCTGTGCCCTGGACCCTATAGGACACCTACTACATTTGGCCACACAACCAAGGCAGAGTCACAACAGCTCTATGTAATACATAAAAACAAACATCAAAATGAGGAGACAAAGAAACATGGCCCAAATGAAAGAAAAAACACTGCAGAAAAAGAGCTCAACAAAATGGAAATAAGCAATCTATCCTTAAAACACTGGTTATAGGGATGCTAAAGAAACTTTGTGTGGACCTCAACAACATAAAAAGATCCAGTCAGAAACAAAGGATACACTAACTGACATAAGAGCAGTTTATAGGAATATAAAAGTATAGAGTGAATGAAGTCGAGAATGAAACCTATTATTTAGAACATAAGAAAACAAGAAACCAAATAGAACTAGAAATAAAAATGAATCCAAGAAAACCAAGGGTAGTGTAAGTGTTCCAACATTTGCATCACAGAGACGCTAGCAGAACAAAAACAGGAAACAACTTGCAATCTCTTTGAAACAATAATGAAAGAAAATTTCCCTAAGTTGGTGAAGGAAATAGACATGCAAGTCCAGGAAGGACAGAAAGTCTGAAACAAGATGGATGCAAAGAGGCCCACTCCAAGATACATCACAATTAAAATGCACAAGGTTAAAGATAAAAGAGAGAATCTTAAAAGTAGCAAGAGAAAAGTTAGTTATCTACAGGGGAGCTCCCATAAGACAGTCTGCTGATTTCTCAAAAGAAAACTGTGCAGGCTAGAAGGAATTGGCAAGACATTCAAAGTCATGAAAAGTGGGGGACCTACAGCCAAGATTGCTCTACCTAGCAAAGCTATCATTTAGAATCAGGTGGAGGGGGCCAAGATGGAGGTGCTGGAAGAACTGCTTCACTTCCTCATACAACCAAAAGAAGGAAAACAACCAATTTAAAAACAAAGAACAACCAGAACTGCTCGAAAAACATTTGCATATAATTCCAAGAACAAAGGAGTTTAAGAAACATTCAACCAGAGGTAGGAGGGGCAGAGACAGATGAAGCAAGGCAGTGCCCGGAGGACAGAGGACCCCCGCAGGCAAGGAGGCAGATGTAGCATCACACAGGCAATCCCACATACTTGGCAGAGAGAAGCCTGGGGGAGAGCTGGAGAGTGAGATGGGCCTCAAAACCCTGGGTTTCAGGGCAACAAACTAAAGACTCAAAAGCACAGTTGGAGGGAAAGACTGTAAGATTGTGGCTGCAGAATAAACTCCCAGCCTCACAGGACAGTATGTTTAAGAGACCCACAGGGTCCTAAAATGAACACAAACACACCCACCTGCAAACCAGCATGTAAGGCCACAGACCAATTGTGGGAAGAATGGAAGTGATGGCAAGTGGGACAAAAACAGAACAAAGTGGCATTGTTCCTTTGCTGACCCCTCCCTCATAGCACCACAGTGTAGCAAAAAGGGTTGCCCAGACCTGGCAAATACCTAAGGCTCCGCCCCTTACAGGTACCAGGTACACTGAGACAAAGAAATATGGCCCAAATGAACAGGTCAAAACTCTAGAAAAAGAACTAAGTGATGAAGGAATAGTCAACCTATCAGAGGCAGGGTTCAAAATACTGGTAATCAGGATGTTCACAGAATGAGTTGAGTATGGTCACAAAATGAAGAGAGAAATGAAGGTTACAAAAAGTGAAATAAAGGAAAATATACAAGGAAACAACAGTGAAGGGAAGGAAACTGGGACTCAAATCAACAACTTGGAACAAAAGAGAAAAATAAGCAGCCAACTGGAACAGGATGAACAAAGAATGCAAAAAAAATGGGGAAGGGTTAGGAACCTCTGGGACACCTTTAAACATTTTAACATCTGAATCATAGAGGTGCCAGAAGGACAATAGGAAAAGCAAGAAATTAAAAACCTATTTGAACAAACAGTGAAAAAGAATTTCCCCAATCTGGCAAAGGAAATAAGACTTTCCAGGAAGTCCAGGAAGCTCAGAGAGTCTTAAAGAAGTTGGACCCAAGGAAGCACACACCAAGGCACATTATAATTACATTACTCAAGATAAAGATAAAAAGGGAATCTTAAAAGCAGCAAGAGAAATGGCGAGTTACCTACAAAGGAGTTCCCATAAGACTATCAGCTGATTTCTCAAAAGAGACCTTATAGGCTAGAAGGGGCTGAAAAGAAGTATTTCAAGAAGTCATGAAAGGCAAGGACATACATCCAAGATTACTCTATCCAGCAAAGCTATCATTTAGGATGCAAAGGCAGATAAAACATTTCCCAGGTAAGGGAAAATTAAAGGAGTTTATCATCACCAAGCCTTTAATATATGAAATGTTACAGAAGTTTATTTGAAAAAATAGAAGAAAATAAAAAACTACAAACAGTAAAATGACAACAAACTTACAACTATCAACAACTGAACCTAGAACAAAACAAAACAAAAACAAAGTAAGCAAACAACTAGAACAGGAACAGAATCATAGAAATGGAGATCACATGGAGGGTTATCAGTGGGTAAGCAGAAGGTGGAGAATGGGGGAAAAGGTACAGGGAATAAGAAGCACAAATGGTAGGTAGAAAATAGATAGGGGGGTGGTAAGAATAGTACAGGAAATTTAGAAGCTAAAGAACTTATATGTATGACCCATGGACATGAACTAAGAGGTGGTGAATGCAGATAGGAGGGTGTATGCAGGGGGACAGGTACAAAAGGGGGAAAATGGGACAAGTGTAAAAGTATAATCAACTATTTCCTTAAAAAGTTAACATTCATATTTTATTCACTATCCTGTTACTCATCCAGTCTCACATTGCCAAAACGACCTTGGAATTAATCTATACCAATATAATATAATCGCTTTCTTTTTACCCCATTAAGTTCAAATGACAAGTTGCCCTTGGTTTCCATAATTCATTCCCTATTTTAAAATTCAAAGAAGTATAAGATTGTATATATTATCACCTTATCCAAAGAACAAATTAATACTAAACATCTCTATAAGCAAATCAACAATGTGGAAAGATTGAGTCACAAACTAAAAGTTAACAGGTTAAAAACTTACCAATAAGTCGGGGTTCTGATATAAAGTCTCTTATAGGTACTGGAATTTTCTTTACAATATACTCACAGACAACTTCAATATTATATTTTAGCTGAGCAGAAATTGGTATAATAGGAGCTCCTTCTGCCACAGTACCTGTATGACAAAATTAATATTAATCAAAATTCTACAAGCTGTTCTGCACATCTACATAAAATAATTGCTAATATTTAAAAAGCAACATACAAAACTGTTTATAAACAGTTTTGTTTATAAACAAACATACATTCTGTTCATACATTCTGTTTATAAAGACTACAATATTTTGTTTTTCCTTCTAAATCTGAACTCTGTGAGGTTAGAATTAGTATCCATAATAAAAGAAACTCTGCCTGGCATAGCTAAGTGGATTGAGCACGGGCTGTGAACCAAAGCATTGTAGGTTCAATTCCCAGTCAGGGCACATGCCTGGGTTGCAGGCCATGGCCCCCAGCAACTGCACATGGATGTTTCTCTCTCTCCCTCCCTCCCTTCCCTCTCTAAAAGTACATAAATAAAATCTTTTAAAAAAGGGTAAGAAAAAGAGAAATGAATAAATACTTGTGCTACTGGGAAAGAATTTGCTTAAAAGACTTCCATTAAAATGTAATTTAGGCCCAGATACATGTTAAGCGTGTCAATAGAAAACTACAGACCCACTGCTAATCAGACATTGCTGGCACAAACCATTTGCTCCTTATTAATTAAATGTCAAATAAGTTGATAAATGAAATGAACTAAATAAGAGAAAAAAATTACAGCTATACTTTTTCTTTTCTATGCAACATGTGCCCAATACAGCCAGTATTTCTAACAAGACAAGAAATCAAACATCAAAAAATATGCACAATGTTTTTCTCAGAATAAAAATAGTACTTTTTAAAGAAAGGGACACTACAGAGAACTCATGGTCAGTTTCAGTTCTGGGAATAGGTAGTCATTGAGAAGAAAATAAGTCAGAATAATTAGACAGCAAACCAACAAAAAAGATGATTCATTTACTTCACTATGCTTGGGAAAGTTTTAGAAACATCTATTAGGTGCTCCATTTGGCAGTATATATACTAGAACTGAAATAATAGAGAAGAACAGCATTCCTTCTACACAAGGATGACAGACATACTTGTAAAATTTCCCACTCTACCATCTCATAAAGATGTTTTTTATATATGTATGTATATATATTTTAAAGCAATGTATTTACATTTGGCAAAAAAAAATAATTGGTAACATTTATCAAATACAGCTTGTCCCCTTGGTTTCCATAATTCATTCCCTATTTTAAAATTCAAAGAAGTATAAGATTGTATATACTATCACCTTATCCAAAGAACAAATTAATACTAAACATCTCTATAAGCAAATCAACAATGTGGAAAGATTGAGTCACGAACTAAAAGTTAACAGGTTATTGAAAGTAGGTATACTTTCAGCACACTAAATTCAAAAACAAATTTCATTTTTATCAGATGGCTAAAAGCAAAAAAAATTATTAAGCAGTTTTACAACTCATTATTTACTTTATGATGATTACATTAAAATATCTGGATGCCTCTAAAAGTGATTCATATTTTATTAAATACTAGAGCTTACCCTGTACAAATGCAAGGATTTGTTCATATTGTTCTTTAGCCTGACTTTCTTTCACCAAATCAATTTTATTTTGTAGAATCAAAATATGTTTCAGTTTCATAATTTCTATGGCAGCCAGGTGTTCAGAAGTCTGAGGTTGAGGACAAGATTCATTACCAGCTAAATTGATAATAAAGGATAAAAAGAAATCAAGTAAAATGAGTAATAAGGACTAGTTCATACTTAAATGAATAGACTTTTGGATATTTTACTCAAAGCAAATTCCTGGACACCACTGTCTTTGTATGCCTTTGTTTAAACTCGATGACTGATTTCCTTGGATTCTCCCAGGCTTTTAACTACTATTTGTAGCTTTAAAGCACAATGTTTAGAATCAAGAAATTTAGGCTGCGCTGAGTCTACAGATAGCTTTCTTTTCCTCAGACATAACATGTACTCTTCTGGTTCTATCCACTCTGTAGGATATTCCAGCCCTGTCTAGCTTCAAAATATTTCAGACATAACAGTGCTTCATATAATCTATAAATTATAATTACTAAAACCTAAGAGTGTAGATAACCACAAATATGAACCCCAATAATCTCCAACTTCAGCTACTGAAATCCTTGAGTCCTACTCTTTAATGTGGAATAGATCTAATTAGTTAATACCACAGTATTGCAAAAGTGGTAAGATATCATTTCTCAAGTTAAGTTCCAGAGACTCAGGCTTCCAATTTGAAAGCAGTTCGTCTCTCTCAAAATGTCATGTCATAAGAACAGTTGGGCACTTTATGGACAAGCCCATGTGAGTGGGAAGCAAGGTTTGAGTGAACTCACACATCTCATGTAGCAATATTTTTGCTGATACATATCTAGGCCATGGGAAATAAAGGAAAAAATAAACAAATGGGGCTACGTCAAACTAAAAAGCTTCTACATGGCTAAAGAAACTATCATCAAAATAAAAAGAAATCACCTGTATGAGAGAACATATTTGTCAATAATACACTGGAAAAGAGTTTGGCCGCCAACATACATAAAGAACCCATAAGACCCAACACCAGGAAGACAAAAAAAAATCTTAATTAAAAAATGGGCAAAGGACCAGAACAGACACTTCTCTAAGGAGGGCATTCAGAGGGCCCAGAGAAATGTGAAAGGATGCTCAACATCACTAGCCATCAGAGTGATGCAAATTAAAACCACAGTGAGATACCACTTCACACTGGTCAGAATGGCCATCATAAACAAATCAACAAACAAGTGCTGTTGAGGATAAGCAGAAAAGGGAACCCTAGTACACTGTGGTAGGAATGCAAGCTGGTGCAGCCACTGTGGAAAACAGTATGGAACTGCCTCAAGAAAACTAAAAATGGAACTCCTCTGACTCAGCAATACAACTGCATACACTAAAGATCCTGAAACACCAATCCAAAAGAATCTATGCACCCCAATATTCAGAGCAGCACAATTTACAACAGCCAAGTGCTGAAAGCAACCTAAGTGCCCATCAGTAAGTAAATGAGAGTGGATCATAAAACTGGTACATTTACACATGGAATACTATGCAGCCGAAAGAAAGAAGGAGCACCTACCCTTTGCAACAGCTTGGATGGAGCTGGAGGGCATTATGCTAAGTGAAACAAGCCAAACCATGAAAGAGAAATACCATTGATCTCACCTATAAGTAGAACCTAATCAACAGAACAAATAAGCAGGCAAAATAGAACCAGAGACACTGAAATAAAGAACTGACAGTAATCAGAAATCAATGGGCTGAGGACGGGAGGCATTAAAGAACATGTATGAAGGACACATCTACAAAGACAAAGGGGGTTGGGGGGAGGGATGGTGGGGGCCATGATGGGGTAAAAATGGAGACAAACACACCTGAACAACAACAACAACAACAGGATGAAAAAAAAACTGGAAAAAAAAAAAGAAAACAATGAGATATCACCTCAGAAGTGCCACAGTGGACTTCATCAATAAATAAGTGCTGGCTAGGATGTGGCAAGAAGGGGGCCCTAATGCATTCTTGGTAGTAATGCAGACTGGGCAGCTACTATGGAAAAAGGTAAGGAATTTTTCTCTAAACACTAAAAATGGAACTGCCTTTAACCCAGCTATTCCACTCCTGGGATTATATTTAAAGAATCCTGCATCAACAAACTCAAAAGAACCTAAGCACCAAATGTTCACAGTAATGTTATTTACAATAGCCAAGTGCTGGAAACAGTGTTAAGTGCCCAGCAGTAAATGAGTTATCAAAAAACTATGGCACATTTACACAATGCAATGATATACAGCAGAAAGAACTCCTCCCTTTTGGACAGCATAATGGAACTGGAGATTATTAAACTAATTGAAATAAGCCAGTCAGTGAAAGACAAATACCATATGATCTGATGTACATGAGAATATAATGAATAAAACCACCTAATAAGCAAAACAGAACTGCAGGCATGGAAACATGGAACAGGCTGACAGTAACCAGAGCAGACAGAGGAGGAAAATAATGGTGGAAAGGGGAAGGGACTAGTAAGGGATTCACTGTACAAGTGTGTGGGGGCGTGAGGGGTGGTGGAGGAGGGCAAAGGGGGAAAATTGGGACAACTGTAATAGAATAATGATGAAATTAAAAAAAAAAAAAAACAAAAAACAGGTTCCCTAACCCCAGACTAGTCTTCACATAACAGCTGTCAGATTCCTGTAACCTGAGACCTCCAGTCAAAGAAAACAAAACTCCCTAGCTACACAAAGTGATTAAATGTTAGTTATTCTAATTTACTAGGTTCTGACATACTTTGTTTTACAGTTATTTATTAACCAAAGGGAAACACATTATCTAAAAATAAATAAAAATAATCATTCTTAGTATCTCAATGATTATTTTCCCCAATTTGTGATGTTCAGTACTCTTGTACCATGTGACATGCTTCTTGAAAAGTACAGCCTGTGTAGTGAGGCATTTGATCTTGCTTAAAAAGCAGTGTAGCAGTTGTCTTGGGCTTCTTAAACATAAATCATATAATGCTTACTGGACAGTCCTTATTCAGGGCATGATTGCCTACATAAGATTTGAGATGTGGCTGCTATATGAGTCTTTAAGTAAGATGCTGGCAAGCTGGAAAGACTAATTTGATTCATTTAATACTCACAAGATTTTAGAATGGGGGACTGGGAACATGAGAGTTCAGTCATTTGAAGACTAAAATTTACCACACAGTTAATCACTCCCTTATGTGTAGATAATACAACCTAAATAAAAACTCTGAACACTGAAAATGTGACAGTAATCCCTACCTTCAGAGGACAATTAAAGCTACATGTCTGTACACCTCCTGGACTGTGCCCTATGCATCTCTTTCTTTAGCTGATTTTAATCTGCATCACTTTTCTATAATAAATCATAACCCAGTATTCATAGTATTCAGTTTTCAGTGAGATGAGTGAGTCTAATGAATTATAAAAGTTAACAATAGTTTACAGAACTTGGTGAACATGCAGTGGGAAGAGTGCCCTCCAACTTCATATTTGGCCCAAAACTCCATGTGGCATGTGGCCTCTAATAACAAAATCTCTTTAACAACAAACATACAGAAGACAACACAGTCCTAACTTTAAAAGCATCCATGGAGGCTAACTAAAGCTTTTCATAGGAATGTTTGAGATCTGTATCTAAAGAAAATCATTATGTTGATATTGCTGTGGGCAGTCCAGAGATATTAAAAATGAACTACCCTCCTATACTTCTATATAATAATTGTAAATAAAAATAGCATTATTTTTGTTAGTGCATGAAAAATGCACTATTGACATGAAAAATTTTGTTTTGCATACTACCATAAGAATTCTCAAAGTATCAGCCCCAGATACACCTTGCTTATTGTTTCATATACAGATGTGAATATGAACCTGGATTTATTTATTACCATGTGTGCCCAGTAGAAATCCTTTAAATATTTCATCTGAAATTGATTCTGCATTGATTTATCAAACAAATTCTGATTATTATTTACCTATCAACAGAAGAGCTGCATCCATCACTGCTGCACCATTCAGCATAGTAGCCATCAAAATGTCATGGCCAGGACAGTCAACAAAGGAAACATGTCTAACAATCAAGATATAACAACCAGATATGACGCAGTTAACAAATATGCAAGTCACATTGTTATTAAAGTTAAACCACCTCAAAAATAATCTGGCTATGGCTATAAAGCTCGACGCTACCAGAACTATGAAGTGAGATTACAAGTTAATTAAATAATTAAATAAATAAAGATTATAAAGCAGATAAAAACTGGCTATAAGCAGTTGTAACTTACCTAAAGTTACCTAAAGACAAGGCTCTAATAAGCTTGGGAAAATACCCAACCTAATTAAAGTTAAATATAAATTTTATAAAACATATGCTAATGAATTAGAGGGCAGTGTTAATTTGCCTAATGTACATGCTCTTCATGCATTTTGCCCATTTTCTACTTGCATCTTTTTTTGATCATTTACTTTTAACTTAAATTTTTTAGTGTTCTTTATATATATTTAGTCTATTACTGGAGATGTGATTTGAAAACAGTATCTATAGGCCGGTTGCTTGTGTTTTAATCCTCTTAACAGATTTTTTTAAAAGAATTTACTTATTTTTAGAGAGAGGATAAAAGGAGGAGAGGAGTATCAACCTGTGGTTGCTTCTCACATGCCCCCTACTGGGAACCTGGCCTACAACCCAGGCATGTGCCCTGACTGGAATTGAACCAGCAAACTTTTGGTTCACAGGTTAGCACTCGATCCATTAAGCCACATCAGCCAGGGCAATCCTGTTAAGAGATCTTTGGCAACACAATTATTTTTAATTTTGATGACCTGTAACTTTCCCATTTTTTGTAATTTACTGCTGTATAGCATAATATATAAAAACACCTCAACAAGTCTTAGATCCTTAAATTTTATTGCCTGCATTTTCTTCTAAAAGTTATAGTTCTATTTGATTCTTTTAATCCTCAAATATGTGTATATTTTGAGCATTCACTCAAAACATATGAGAATCTGCACATCTGTATTGTAGGTTAGGTTTAAATAATTGACCTTAAATTTACCTTTATTATATTAGTATACACTTTAAAAAGTTTTTAACTATTGCAGACTAAATTTCTCTTTTTTAAATAATTTTGAGTTTTGCAAACTAAATTTGTTAATGAGAAGATGTTCTTCAAGGTTTTTTTTTACATTTGACACATTTTGAAAAAATGCATGTGCATCAAGTTTAGGTTTAAATTATTGTTTAAGATCTCCACTAAATAGTTGAACAATCACAAGACAAAAAAGTATATTTAACACAAAAACAATCACCTGACTAATTTGAAGTTCCCTTTGGTTCCTGGAATGTCTGTAGGAAACTCATCAGGTGTACTACTTCCACAGGATCTATAGCATTCTGGACGAGGACAACTTGCATCATCAAGTTTATAAATCTAAAAGTTTCAAATAGAAGACTGAATTTATCACCTGTCAAAGCATCTTTGACAATTAAAGTAACCTAGTTTCTACTTCCACAGTACATTATGTACCTTGGCATTAGCATACCCAAGTTTGATTGTGATATTTCTTTCTAACTCATTTTTAAACCTGACAGTGTGAACTCCAGAAATAGCTTTGACAACTGTAGATTTTCCATGAGCAACATGACCAATTGTACCTACAAAAAATAAATAAAAAATAAAAATGAATGTGCATCCAATTTCACCAAGTATTTCACTATACTTAGAAAAACAAAAGCTACAACACACTGTAGTTATTGTGCTTGTCAACAGAAGAACCTACTGTTCCCAGTATCTAAAATATATCAAAAGCTATGCTTATTTACAGGAATTAAGGCAAACTGCTATCATTTAATCACAGTAACTACAGACAGCTCAAGCACTGAACAAGCTTGCTCCAGACTGCTCCCCCTAGGAACCCCCACCTCTGGAGAACCTGTTTTCATCAACTTACTGAAAATCATACCCTAAGGGAAGAATGTACACTGCTAGCCAAAATTTGTGCTTTGCACCAAAGAGTTGGCAAGAATGTGCATACCCCAACTCTTCCCTGAAGTTGCTGCCTGCCAATCCCACCTACCCAATTAATTGCTTTTCAAATTTCCACAGCCTTGGCTGAGTGGTTCACTTGGTTGTAGCATCATTTCCTATACCAAAAGACTGCAGGTTTAATCCCTGGGCACATGTAGGGGGCAACTGATGGATGATTCTCTTTCACACTGATGTCTCTCTCTTTCAAATGAATAAATATTCCTCAACTAAGGAATTTTTAAAAAATGCTAAAAATCTGTCCCAAGCCCTAACCAAGAAGAAAAGCTGTTTTCAGAGCATGGGCTCACCCTTCTCCATTTGTTGACCAAAAAAACAAAGTTTTTCCTCTGCTTTACAGTTTCATCTATTCGTTCAAGTTGCCTTGCCTTAGGCCTCAACATGGAAGGACAGGTAACAATCTGTAACTAATAATGATGTCATTTTTTTCCTTTCATTTATCATTCTCTATGCAAAAATTTTTGTGAAACATAACTTCAGAGAACTTGCTATGAACCTGACTACCTTGTACAAAAACTGTATTTATGTCACCCCCAAACTAAGCAGGTAACCTAAGTAAACTTAGGAAGTTACGAAAATTTTCATTAACCACTATGGTAAGCATACATTCCAGGAAATAACTGGGTCTTCGGACAGCCACCTGCAAAACCAATGAATAAAGCCAAAAGAACACGCTCAAACAGATAATAGATTAGGCATGAAAAATGTAAGTGACTACTGTGTATGTGCCAACTTGATGCTGGCCTCTACATACTTCGCCAAAACATTCATCATAAAGATGCTTTCTAGAATAAAATATAGAAGCTTACATGCCACAAATGAATTTCACTTTGTGTGGTGGCCTCTCTCAATGTAAGGTCCTCCCAACTAAGGAATGAACCCAAGCCTTGACTGGTCTGGCTCTGTGGGTGGGCATCTTTCCACAAACCAAAAGACCAAGGGTTGGATTTCTGTCAGGGCACATGCCTAGATTATGAGTCAAGTCCCGAGCTGGGGGTATTTGAGGGGCAACCATTGGATGTTTCTCTTTCATATCAGATTTACTTTCCCTTTTTTCTCCCTCCCTTCTACTCTTTGTAATGGTAAATACATCTAAAAAAAAAACGTGATCACATGTTTGGTTAGGTAACATATTACTCAACTTGCAGTTAGTCTCCAAAAAATCTTACATGCCCTTAAAATAAACACTAACTGAAATATACAGAAAATTTTGTACACTAAGGAAGTTTACAGTATTAACCTGAGTGAGGTAAGTATGTATGTAAATCCAATACAAAAAAAAAAGGAAATCCATAAAAGTGACAAAAATCCTTAATTACAGCAAATAAATATACTTTAAAAACTTGTATATGACTTAGAATTTTTTTCACAACCTAGGCTCTGTTTGAAAAGACCCTAACAGTTACAAAGATGGCAATTATGAAAAATATTTCCTTAGTAAAAGTTTACATATCAAGAGTTTTACAAACCTTGTTTTTAAATTAAGTCTGTGCTTGTACACCTGAAACTAAAACAATACTGAATATGATTATAATTGAACAATAAAAATCATCCTGTGCAACAAACATTTTCACCTCTTTCTTGTATTTCTGCTACATGTGCACACAGCATAGTGCCTTTTCATGTAGCTATGCATTTGCATCACACATACTCTATAAAATAAGAATGGAATACATTATTTCCTAAAAAAATCTAGCAGGATTGAAGTTTACTATTATATATCTGTCCTCCTATATTCTGTTTATAGCACAAGAAATTAAAATTCATTGTCCAAGAGCAGACAAGTCAAGCTTTCAGAACTGTAATTCTACTCTACGAAACCACTTATTCTTACCTATGTTAATTGTGGCTTGTCTGCTGATAACTTCTTGTGAGAGTGGAGTCAACTTGGTAACATCCTGCAATAAAATATTTTAAAACTAGAGCAGGTAAAATAAACTAGGATTTTAATTTCGTATTTAGTATTTACTGTTGCCCACCATCTATTCAGTTGTTTAATTCTTGGGAAAAATCACCTTTTGTGTATAAGCAGTCATCATATTCCAGAGAAGAGCTAATCAATGCCAAAGGCTCTTTATATTTGCAAAAGAGATGATTATCACCCCTTCCATTCCCATTTACTGTAGGTAGGAGAAGTGGAAGCTGTAGGCTACTGCTGGCAAGGCCAGGGCCTAATCCAGTCCCGCACCTTGTTTTACCTGGCAGCACAGAGCTCCTGGGCCCTAATTACTGGGCCTTAGTTAGGCAGTTATATTTATACAGTTCTAAAATAGCATTTGACCCTCGGACAGCAATCAGGAGGGTGAGGCGGCCCTCATTGAGGGTCTAAGACCCCTCGCCTGACGCCCAAATTTTAAAATGAGGACTCTGGAGAGTTTATAACAGTTCCTTCCTGGATGTTTAACGGTAGAACCCTTAGTATGTTTAACATGTGCTTCTCCGAAACCTTCACAGGCAAAGACTTTAAAAACATTTAATACCACGAAGTTTCCAAAGAATCATCTCCTAATGGCAAGCTCCAAAATTTTACATCCCCACACCAAACTCGCAAACGTACCCACGTGTACGTTATATAGGGAGGGCTGTTCAGCGAGTTCCGCTCTCAGCCAAACCCACGCTCCTGACAGTATTGCTACGGTCTGGTGTCAACGCCTCCCGGGTGGGCCTGCAATCCTTATGCCTCAGTAGTTTTTCTATAGCAAAACCTTACCAAAGTGGCGAGATCCTGACGAGAAAGATGCGGCTGTCCCAAAAACACACTAGCCTCACCACCCGCCATTTTGTCTGAAGAGAAAGGAAGTTGCCTTGGCTACTGCCTGACCCTAAGCAGGCCCCGTAGTGCGGGCAAGAAGGGTAGCGCAAAAAGGCGGAAAGGAAGATGACGTGTACAGCAAGGCATCACCGCTAACTTTTTTAACGCTATACTGCAGACTGACTTCAAAACAGAAGGCACAGATGTGTTGGTTATTTGTGAAGGCAAGAAGAGGGCAGCCCCAGAAAAGGCCCCTTGCTAACTGGGTGATAGAACTCAGCTAGAGGTAGACAAACGATTTTTCTTTTCCGGTGTGAGTAGTGAAAAGCCGGGAGTTTTATTTGGAGTATTGACTATATAACGAAGAGGGAGGAATGTTCTTTATTGATTTCCGTAAATAAGGAGACTCCAGCGGCCGCCTAACCCACGTATGACAAGACGTTGGCTGCAAGCAGGCTACACGCAGAACTATCCATGCTGAATGGTAGGGCTGCTTAATGTTAGG